>NW_026092739.1:0-283706 GCF_024586455.1 Bactrocera neohumeralis | reverse complement strand
AAAATCAACTCACCGAATATTTACAGGCCTAAAAGATCAATTAACTTTTTCTTGGTTCTGTGCTAAAATTTATAGCTGGCACACCAGATCATGACGATCTTATAGAAATCAAAACGTCAATTAATATGCTAATTGAAAATAATAATAAAAAAAGCATTAATTCGCAGTTTGAGAGTAAATACTTGAAACACTCGGATCCTAAAGCAATAAATGAGAATTTAATTATGAGAAATTTTATAATGAATTGCAAACAATTACAAACACTATTAATTTTGCGAAAATAACAATTTTTACTCTGGCACACTTAATTTTAATAATGTGCATGAATTAATAAACCATGAGAGAGTTGGATCTTCCTCCTTATTAATATATTGGAATATTCTGACATCCATATTTGTTACATAGAACAAGCTATAATTACAATTTACAAATATCCAATACTCGAAACTAAATTCAGGCTATATAATGCATACCCTTTAGCACATAAGCATGGTAAAATAGTTTTGGATCCTAAGATAGCAAAATGTAATAATTATCAAAGAATTTCAAAATGTAAGAATTATTTCAGTAGATTTTATTTGTAAATTAGAACCCTCTGATAATTGTACTACAAAAATTTTAAACGATAAATCAGCACAATGCGAAACAATTCATGAAAATAACGCTCCAATTCAAATTTTAGAAAGCGGTCACCTCTTGACAGATTATGAGCATTCTTGGAATAATATGCCTATATTCGGCCCTAAATTAAATCATTTTTCAGAATCCACAAACATAGATGGCATTACATATTACAACCATCAACAACAACTCAGAGAAATCATACACAACCACACAGCGTGAAAACTTGAAGCATCCGCATTCTTTCCTCGAAATCAAATTACAAGTTCAGGAAATTTCAACGTTTTTAATTCCTGTCGAAGAAAACTCAGGTGCAGTTCACACTTACTACCATTATAGCATTTCTTACCTTCACAGCTACTATTTATGGTTTAGTACACCTCTGCAAATATTTCCAAAATGTTAGAATGCTCAACAGACAACGACAAATCGACGGCTTATTTGAAATCGAACTGAACCGCCTACATCAACAGCAATTAGCAGCAAAGTAGCGAGGACGCTCCATTTTTATACGGAGGAGTTAAGGAACATGTGTTACTTATCACATTTTTGTACCGAATAAATAAATTATCAACTGGTAACCTAAACAATCTAATAACAATAGTCTCGCCTACCATCATATATGTAACAAAAAAATGCATGTGCGAAAAATGTAAACTGCACCAAACTATCTCATTAGCAAGTAAGCAAACACTGTAAATGCACTATCAATACAACAAAACCAAATGTATCTAAACAAACAATATATCTGTAAACAAACCTAAACAAATAATATAATCTGTATCTAACAAAAATATCAACTAGGATAAGTAAACATACTAGTTAGTATAAATATAAGTAAGATTATGAAAAATAGGCAGTAAGAAATTATGAATAAAAAGGCAACACAAAATAAGTGTACTGCCAAAGAAATATAATTTCTTTTACTCGCGACAAACAACAGTTTTGTTAACTCGTTTTACTGTGAATATAGCATTCGATGGAACGATGAGCTGTACGGAGATATACGACGACATTGACATAGTTCGGCGAATTAAAAGACGGCGGCTACGCTGGCTAGGTCATGTTGTCCGGATGGATGATAACACTCCAGCTCTGAAAGTATTCGACGCAGTACCCGCCGGGGGAAACAGAGGAAGAGGAAGACTGGCGCGCTATTTTAACTTTCGGCTATAATCGCGCAAGCGGTGTCTGCGCCATCACAGAAGAAGAATCCATTTTTGAAATGATGATTAACCAATTCTGTTGCTTTGCCGTCGTTTGAAACAAATTTTAAAAATCACAGAAGTTCCCCCAATGCAAGTATCAAAATCATAATCACATTTCAGGGCCAAAAAAAAGTCATAGAAGAATAAATTACAGTTAGAAAGCGCCTCCACTACGTTGAAGGACCAAGTGAAGAAGGATCTGGCTACATTTGGAATATCCAATCAGCGCCACGTAACGAAAAGAAGAAACGACTGGCGCGCTGTTGTTAACTCGGCTATAATCGCGTAAGCGGTGTCTGCGCCAATTAAGAAGAAGAAGAATCCATTTTTGAAATGATGATTAACCAATTCTTGTTGCTTTGCCGTCGTTTGGAAACAATTTTAAAAATCACAGAAGTTCCCAATGCAAGTATCAAAATCATAATCACATTTCAGGGCCCAAAAAAGTCATAGAAGAATAAATTACAGTTAGAAAGCGCGAAGTTTAAAACATAATCTGTGACCAGAATACATATGTATATGCAAAGTTTTTTTGTTTTTGAATTTCTACATATGTTCTGTAATGATATCAATATCATCGGCATACGCCAGCAGTTGTACACTCTTATAAAAGATTGTACCTTCTCTATTTAGTTCTGCAGCTCAAACTATTTTCTCCAGAAGCTGGTTGAAGAAAATCGCACGATAGGAAAAGCCTTTTCTGGAAACCGTTTGGTATCGAACGGCTCCAGACATCGCGACATAAAGGCAGCTCCTTTTCGTTCTGTCAAAAGCATCTTTGAAATCGTCGAAGAGGTGGTGTGTGTCGCTTCTCCTTTCACGGGTCTTTTCCAAGATTTGGCGCATGTTGAATATCTGGTCGGTTGTTGATTTTCCAGGTCTGAAGCCACACTGATAAGGTCCAATCAGCTTGTTGACGGTGGGCTTTAATCTTTCACACAATACGCTCGATAGAACCTAATATGCGATGTTTAGGGGGATAATCCTATGGTAGTTGGCGCAGATTGTGGGGTCTCCTTTTTTATGGATTGGGCATAGCACACTTAAATTCCAATCGTTAGGCATGCTTTCGTCCGACCATATTTTACAAAGAAGCTGATGCATGCTCCTTATCAGTTCGTCGCCGCCGTGTTTGAATAGCTCGACCGGTAATCCATCGGCCCCGCCGCTTTGTTGTTCTTTAGGCGGGCAATTGTTATTCGAACTTCTTCATGGTCGGGCAATGGAACGTCTGCTCCATCGTCATCGATTGGGGAATCGGGTTCACCATCTCCCAGCTGTTATACTTTCCACATGCCATTCATCACGCTGGTGAAGTGTTCCCTCCATAATTTATGTATGCTCTGGGCGTCGGTTACTAGATCACCATTGGGGTTCTACAAGAGGTATGCCCGGTCTTGAAATCCCGTAAGCCGCCGCATTTTTCGTAGGAATTTCGAGCATTACCCCCTGTCGGCCAGCTTATCGCTTTTCGTACCACGCATTTCGGTCTCTTTCTTTTTCTCTGTCACAAATAAGTCTCGCTCCCTCTTCAACTTTTTCGGTATCTATTCCATCCCGCATGCGTTGTGGTCGATTGCAACGTTGCGAGGTAGGCAGTCTGTTTCTCCAGACACGGCACTCTCGTCAAAAACAACTGTTCTTTTTGCATTTTCCGAAACCAATGGTTACGGTGGTTACAGCTGTACGTAGGAGTTTGAAATGCCGACCCACAGTTCCCTTATACTGAGTTGTTGACGAGTGCGGCGCGAGTCTTGGCTGCAACAAGATAGTGGTCCGAACGATGTTAGGTCCTCGGGCGCGCGAGTTACATATATAGTTCCACAAACAACAATATGTAATGAAAACTCCAACATAGACGTAATCATGAGAAAATATTTAAATCAACCCAACAACATTACTGTCTAAAACACTTATTTATTTGTTGGTGTGATTTAAAATTGACACTACATAAATATGTATAACGAAAATACAAGTGTCGTTGCTTCATAAAAATTAAACAACGATACTTGCAATGCAAACAAATTGTATATAAACATTGTGGCTCAAATTTCATGACACCGAACTTAAATTTATGAATATTACATGAAATGTTACTTTTACTTTCATAAGCAAAGTCAAAGTAATATCCACCAGGAATATTTGTATGTCCACTTAAAAAAGGTACTTAAGCCACATATGTAAATGCCAATGCACTGAATTATTTGTACGACCACTTAAAAAGTACTTATGCCACATAAATGTCAATCGCACGATTTTGATTTTGTTTATATTTGCTTATTTTGAACAATAGTGAAGGTTTCATTTTAAGAGCGAAACTATTGTAAAATTAGTATTTGAATAAAGGAACAGCTTAAGCTCGGTTTTTAATTAAACCTTTATTTTCATTTCTGGCGCAGTCACGGAGTTGTGTTTCTTAAAAAATACAATAAAAAGTTTACCTATCGCGAAAGTGAAATTTAAATAAAATCAAATTAAATTAAATTAAAATAAAACGCAAAAATAAGTGACATTAAAAACGCAGATGCAGTGTTTCAAAGTGAGAAAATATAAAAAAAAAAATATTTGTGGAATCAATACACGATAAAATAAAACATGAGCCGCTTCGACGCTAACAGGAACCTTGACGAAAGGGAAGAACAGAGCAGTCAACAACAACAAATGGAGCAAATGGCAAATGTCATTAGGCAACAAGAGGAAGCATTTAACCAAATGAGGCTTCAATTCGAGAACGATCTGCAGACACAATCATTATTAAGCACGAAAGAGCTGTTACAACAATTTAGACAGCTGAGGTGCTTGGACAAGGGGCATAATATAATGGCGTTTATAAAATCAGTGGAAGCCATTATCAACTTATTCCCACAAAACAACAATCAATTGATGAACCTGGCAATGAAAATAGTAGCTAATGAAAATCCTGAGATGCAGGAAGATACATACAGGAGCTGGGCGACAACCCAACATGGCAAGAAATCAAAACTAAACTAACTAATACAAAAAGGAAGGCCAAAGACAACATATGGCGACATTTTTAACAAATGGCAGGAATATAAAAGTAAGTAATCTAAGAGAACTATTTGATTATTTTTCAAAAGGCTAAATTTGAGATAAATCAAATTTATTTATTTAATGAGGATAAGCCTTATATTTATGTCAGATAGGGTAGACAGAGACTTAGTTGGCTTATTAATTGAAAAAATTGATGTACCTATGAGATCACATTTAAATGAAAATTGTTCGCTTAATGATATTATAAATAAATATTCTAAAATTAAAGCTTTAGATGATACTAGAACTATACACATTACACACAGAAAAACTTAAGCAAACAAAATTTTTACTATGAATAAAACGCAATATTTTCACACACTAATCAAAACATAAATAGGAACAGCTCAGTTACACGAATTAAACCAAATACCAATATGTATAACCAAAATTATCAAAACACAGAAAATACTAATACACGACAAAATGAACAGTATTCACACAATTTTACACAAAATTACGGCAGAGGAAAAAGTAGCAATAATACCAGATTTTCGCGTAGAAGCACTAACAACAATAATACCACACTAACACCTGAACCAATGGAAATAGGTGTACCTGAGAAAAACGAAGTAAATTTTTTAATAACGCCACAAGAACAAAACTCCCCATAATAAAAATAACGATAGGAAAAACTAAAATTAGTTGCCTTATAGATACAGGATCAACTAAAAGCATATTAAAAGAAAAGATATTATCGGAAAATTATCCCAAAAATAACAATGAAATATGCTATAAAATACAAAACTTTAAACGTAAATCAAATAAAAAGTGTGTAACTAAACACCATTTCCAAAAGAATTTGGATGCTTTGGCACCCTTCAGCGGGAAATTATTGAACTTTTCAAACACAAAATTTTCAGGTATAATAGGCCAAAAATTTCTTAAAACCTTTCTTCTTCTTCTTAATTGACGTAGACACCGCTTACGCGATTATAGCCGAGTTAACAACAGCGCGCCAGTCGTTTCTTCTTTTCGCTACGTGGCGCCAATTGGATATTCCGAGCGTAGCCAGGTCCTTCTCCACCTGGTCCTTCCAACGGAGTGGAGGTCTTCCTCTTCCTCTGCTTCCCCGGCGGCACATCGTCGAATACTTTCAGAGCTGGAGTGTTTTCGTCCATCCGGACAACATGACCTATCCAGCGGAGCCGCTGTCTTTTAATTCGCTGAACTATGTCAATGTCGTCGTATATCTCGTACAGCTCATCGTTCCATCGAATGCGATATTCGCCGTGGCCAATGCGCAAAAGGACCATAAATCTTTCGCAGAACTTTTCTCTCGAAAACTTGCAAGGTCGACCCATCAGTTGATGTCATCGTCCAAAAATCTTTACAAGCAAAATTAATTGTGTGGAAAACTACGTTGAAATTTTAAATAATAATAAAATTTATTTCGAAGGATCTAATATTCCCAATACATAGATAATGTTTGAAATTTGGAGCATACTGAACAAAATTATCTAAAAAATAAATTTAATTTTTCCCATTTTGAATAAAGAAGAAACATCACAACCTTAAGGCTGCTCAATGACTTCAGGAAGACCTTTTAAAGAAGGAGATAAACTATCATGCACCAATGAGGTACAGCATGAAATTATAACAACAAATTGTAAGCCTTTATACTCCAAAAATTTATAGATATCCTCAAATTCAAGAAGAGATAAAATGTCAAATTGAAGAAATGCTACAACAGAAAATAATTAAAAGAAAGCACCACCCTACCATAGTCCTTTATGGATTGTAGAGAAAAAAAGCAGACAATTCGGGAAAAAAAGAAATATTGAATTGTCATATACCACAAAAAGAATAAAATCATTTTTAGAACGACATGATTTTTATAGGAAATTTATTAAGATTATGCAAAAATTGCACATCCTATGACGCAATATCTAAAAAAGGACAAACAATAAATATATACAACCCACAATTTATTGCAGCGTTTGAAAAATTAAAGGATATAGTTACAAATTCACCATATTACGATATCCTAATTTTTAATAAACAATTTAGGATTACAACTGATGCTAGTAATTTCGCAATAGAGCAGTTCTGTCTCAAGATGGCCACCCCTGTACATATGCATCAAGAACACTAAATAATCATGAAACAAATTAATACTCCTACTTGAAAAAGACTCTTGGCAGTAGTATAGACCGTGTGAAATATTTTGAGCCTTATGTGCTGGTAGGCATTTGATTTGGAATGCGATCACCAACTATTGAAATAGCTAATAAAATACTCTGGAAAGGACATAAGTCAAGACTTTAAAGATGGTTAATGAGTTTAGGCAGATATAATTTTTCACAGAATACATTAAAGGAGAAAAACAATTATATAGCAGACTTTTGAAGCAGAATAGAGAAATGATGAAATTATTTCCCCACATAGAGAAATTTTCCAGGGGATGAAAGGTAGCAGCATGTCAGTAGAAGCGGAATGCTGTCCATTCCTGAGAAGAAGAAAGGAATTCAGGATTTGAAATTCAATATTAGATACAATTGTATAATATAATAATAATAATAAAGGAGAAACAAACAGACGTCAAATCCTGTTCTATTATAAACGAATTTATATTGATCAAAGAGATATTGAAGACAAGTAAGGGAAGGGCTAAGTTCGGTGTCCACCGAACATTTTATACTCTCGCATGATAAAGTGATAATCGAGATACCATTATTAAACTTTTTGATAGAGTATAAAAATGATATATCTGAATTACACATGAAATTTTGAGAGATTTACCGATATTTTCGGTGAAAAATTCAGTTGGGATTGGTTGAGCAATGAGTTCTTCGTGCTCGATATCAGGACCTTGAAAGTTATAGTCCGATCGACAATTTTTCCACAAAGGGATACCTCAGCTCAAATACCGTATTTGTGTAAAAAGTTTTTATTCGCTATCATCATTGGTTTCTAATGTATATATTATACAGAGAAGGCATCAGATGGAATTCAAAATAGCGTTGTGTGGAAGAAGGCGTGGTTGTGAACCGATTTCACCCCAGCTTTCGCGGTAATATGTCATCAAGGCGTTAAGAAAATATTATGTACCGATCGGTCGAGTAGTTCCTGAGATATGGTTTTGGTCCATAAGTGGGACGCCACGCCCATTTTCAATTTTAAAAAGCCTGAGCGTAACTGCACCATTTCCCTAACCCGTAAAAATTTAGTGTTTCCTAGTTTTTAATTTGAAGTCAGGTTTAACACTTGGTTATTATCGATTCTTATTTTGAAATGTATGTCAAATACCTGGAAGAAACGACTCTGTAGAGTTTGGTTGACAAGTTTCCAGATATATTACAAAAACTTAGTAGGGCAGGGCCCTGCGCACCAAAAATTACGTCAATGTACCTCTAATGCAGTCTTTGTGCCAAATTTCACTTTAATATCTTTATTTATGGCTTAGTTATAACACTTTATAGGTTTTCGGTTTCCGCCATTTTGTGGGCGTGGCAGAGGGCCGATTTTGCCCATCTTCGGACATGGTAACCTTCTTATGGAGCAAGAATAAAACAAGTCAATATCATGATATATCTCATTTTTACTCAAATTCACAGCTTTCGCGGACGAGACAGACAGACATCCGGATTTCAACTCTACTCGTCACCTGAACACTTGGTATATATAACCTATATCTGACTCTTGGTTTTAGGATTTACAAACAACTGTTATGTGAACAAAACTATAATACTCTCCTTAAGCAACTTTGTTTGCGAGATTATAAAAATAAAGCAAGTCGCTGAGTAGTTCGACCGGAATCATGTCCGCCTGTTTAAAAACGTGTGTTTGAGATAAGCGCGTTTAAAGTTTGAGGTGAACACTCCGAGCGCTCTGAACGCCGAGCGGTATTATTATTTTTGGCCTTTGGAAAACCTTCCAATGGTAAAGTGGAGTTTCTACGACTGTTCTAACGGTATAAAAGGAACAGATAATGCAAAAAAAAAAATTGAAAAAGATATGCAACATTCTTCTTTTTCTTATATAATTATTGCATTTTAATTTCCTATTACTATGGTTTATATTTTCTGTTCTTTTCTTCTTTACTGGCGTAGAGCAACGCTTACGCGGGGTTATAACCGAGTTAACAACAGCGCGCCAGTCGTTTTCTTTTCTCCAGATGGTGCTAATTTTAGATTCCAAGCGAAGCTAAGGCCTTTCTTCACCTCGCTTGTCCAACTGAGCAAAGGTTTCCTCTTCTCTGCTTCTCCGGCGGGTGCTGCGTCAGGCTTTAAGGCGTTGTTTTCGTTCATTCGGACAACATGGCTAGTCAACGCAACCGGTGTCTTTTTATTTTAACTTAACTATGTCAATGTCTGTCACATATCTCGCTGAACTCATCTCGTTCCTACAAAGGATCTTTTCAAGATTTGGCGTGCCATGGTGAATATCTGGTGGACGCTCGATAGGACAATGCGTTGTTGAGGTGGAGATTGCCGGTCTCCCTCTTTCCGGATTGGGCAGAGCACTCGTCCATATTCCACAGAGAAGCAATGCATGCGCTTTTATCATCTTCGCCGCCGTGTTTGAATAACTCGACCGGTAATTCCTATTCGAACCTAACTTCATGGTCGGGCCATTCAGCACACTGGAGAGTGTTCCTCCATAATATTGGTATCCCTAGGCATCCTGTCGTGAGGTTCACTTGTCTTGTTATCCTGATCATTTACATATACATATATGTATGTACTATATATAACTCTTTATCTACTTCGATTATTTTTAGATGATACATGGAACCGTTAGTTGAAAAAACAAATGTTGCAAGAGAATAAATATCTGTGTTCCTGCATATGCCGAATTGCTGGGGAGAAATTCTCCTAAAGAGAGCTTGTAAAAATCGACTGTACCTGTTTTTTACCTATAGAGACCAGAGTTGTTGTGAGAGTGGCATTATGTTACTACCTTTACAATGGCAAGAAGAATATCAAGGTTTTAAGGTAAACCAAAACAAGGAGTCCAGTAGATTCCAATGAAACTGTCATACAAATTTACGGCATATTGTAAAAAAAAATCTTTAGCAGTACATTTATAATATTTCTCGAATAACGAAAGCTTACCAAAATATACGTTTAGAAATCCAAATATACGAAACGCCTGCAATTAAAGATAGTAGTAAACATCCGCAAATGCATATAATAATTAGCGTCAGTTGAAAAATAGAGTCAGTTGCAAACTCCAAAAGTGCTACATCGTTATAACCAGATCTAGTAAAAAATCGAAACACCAAGTAATATTCGGTAGCTGGCTTTAAAGGACCGTTACAATATATCTTTGCAGTTGTGCATTCACTAAAATTCGAGCATATATTTGGTAAGGTCTCGGCACAAGTGCTACTTCCAATTGTATACGTTATGTGAGTTTCATTGGAAAGTAATTCTGACAACGGGTTCCAACGAACTTCTGTTACTTGATATTGATTTACACAGTTTTTTTTATTATTAGCATAAGCATCATTCCATGACATAACATATGGCCAATTTTCCTGCGAGTTTAAAGAATCCAATTCAAGTTTTGGCGCTGGATTACATCCCTGAAAATATAAAATGATATATTATAATGGAATAAAGATTTTAGAAGCGGATGGCTGGAGTTGCTTATTTTATATCATTAATATATGTATAAAGGGTGATTCATTTCGCGGTCCCTTAAAGAAAAAACACAGAAACTTCAAATTTTTGGAAATTTTTATTATCATTCGAAAGAACATACTTTGGCACTTATTTTTTGAAGATTATCTCTTTCAAATGTAGGCCACGGCTACATCTCGAATGGTCCATCTCTTGTGTCCAATTTTGGATGACTAGTTCGAGCATTTTGACTGCCAACAGGCGAATGACATGCCTGATGTTTTGCTCCAAAGCTTAAATTGAAGCGGGATTGACCGCATAGACTTTAGGCTTTATATATCCCCACAGAAAAAAGTATAACGGTGTGGTATCATACGATCTTGTTGGTCAATCGACCAACCCAAAACGTGAAACTATCTGTAACCGAAGTGTTTTCTCAATAAATATATTGATTGATGCGATCTTGGTTATCATGGCGCGATAATGGTCGTCACTGACGGTTATGTTTTCACCGCAACCATTTTTGAAGAAATATGGACCAATTATTCCACCGGTTCACAAGCCACACCAAATCGTTTCTGGACGAAATGGAAGCTTTTGAATCTCTTCAGGTCACTCTTCGTCTCAAATGCAGAAATTTTGCTTGTTTACATATCCATTGAGCCAAAAATGAGCCTCAGCGTTGAACAAAATTTGGCTCGAAAACGTTGGATCTTCTTGGAACTTTTCAAGAGCCTATAGAGCGAAGCGATGTCACTTAGGAAGGTCAAGCGGCTTATATTGTCCATAACTTGAGCGAATAAGTATGAACGAGTTTTAAACGTTGT
Organism: Bactrocera neohumeralis; assembly: GCF_024586455.1. NCBI lineage: Eukaryota > Metazoa > Arthropoda > Insecta > Diptera > Tephritidae > Bactrocera > Bactrocera neohumeralis. Next base: position 272,432 of record NW_026092739.1, on the reverse strand, counting down.
TCAGTCGTAAATCTTTCCATGATGTAATGCCAAACAATACTGAACAAACATAAGATGACAGCTTGACACGACTCACACGTGATCTGTCAAAAAAAGGCCTTTGAAAGAAGTGTCTCTACTTGGATCACTTGGATCACATTTAACTATGTACCAACTTAGGTAGAATATATAAAAGGGCATTTCTTATTAAAACAAATATTTTAAAAGCGTAAAAAATGTTATAAATAAATATACATATGCTTAAATACAGCACAAACTAAATATCTATCCAATATTTTTTTTTAAAGGAAATCTCATACAAATTTACTTATCAGTATATGCATATATAAGGACTTAAAATTAAAATTGCGCGTTTAAAGATTTTCATAAACATTTTCTAGCAACTGAAGAAACCACAGTAAAAGTGCATGTTAAAAGAACACAAAATTTGTACAGGAAAAAGCGAATTAAAAGCAAATCATCAGTCCGGCATTCAGGTATTTCTGAGCGCGGGAGCAGCAAATTACAACCATCAGAGAGTACAAATTTGTATTATTGAAATTAAGAAACACTGAGAAACACAACTTCGAAGAGAAAAATACATAACGCAACGACGAAAACGGAGGAAAATGTCATAGACACATAGAACGTTTCTGTGATATAGTACAGGCCGACTCGAAGTTGGTGCATCCTGCGTAGCGCTAAATGGCATGTGGCCTTTACGGCCTTTCAACTTAGGAACTCGACTTTAGCTTTTGAAAATGGTTGGTAAACCCCTAGACTGGTGGTTCCGCCCCCGTCCCTTTAAAACCCTGGCAGGACTCATACAACAGCTGATACATTCTTCTTATCAGTTCTTCGCCGCCGTGTTTGAATAGCTGTCGTTTTGTTGTTTTTCAGACGGGTAATTGCTATACGATCTTCTTGACGGTCACGTAATGGAACGTCTGCTCCATCGTAATCGATTGGAGAATCGGGTTCTCCTTCTCCTGGCGTTGTGCGTTCACTGCTATTCAGCAGGCTGGAGAAGTGTTCCCTCCATAATTTAACCATGCTCTGGGCATCAGTGACTAGATCACCTTTGGGGGTTCGACAAGAGTATGCTCCGGTCTTGAAACCTTCTGTAAGCCGCCGTATTTTTCGTAGAATTTTCGAGCATTACCCCTGTCGGCCAGCTTATCAAGTTCTTGATACTCACGCATTTCGGCCTCTTTCTTTTTCTGTCTGCAAATGCGTTTCGCTTCCCTTCTTCAACTCTCGGTATTTATCCCATCCCGCACGTGTTGTGGTCGATCGTAACGTTACGAGGTAGGCAGTCTGTTTTCTCTCCGCTGCGACACGGAACTCCTCATTGTTATAGCTGTTCTTTTGCATTTTCCGAAAACCAATTGTTTCGGTTGCAGCTGTACGTAAGGAGTTTTAAATGCCATTACACAGTTCCCTTATATCGAGTTGTTGACGAGTGCTCTCAGAGAGCAGGAAGTCAAGTCGTGTTGAAAATCGTTCTGCTGTCTGTTGTGATTGCCTTCCTTGCGTTTGCTGACGTGCGTTTTTTGCTGCACAGAGGCGGGTGCGAATCTTGGCTGCAACAAGGAAGTGGTCCGAGTCGATGTTACAGCTAAGTGGCTTGATGAATTTTCTTATGCTGAAATGTAGTACTACAGATAACAATATTTCGGGGCCCGTCGAAGTCGATCAGCCTCGATCCATTTGGGGATGTTTCGACGTGGAGGCTGAATTTGCCGACCGTAGTGCCAAAGGTACCTTCTTTGCCCACCCTGGCGTTAAAGTCGCCAAGCACGAGTTTGATATCGTGGCGGGAGCAGCTCTCATAGGTGCGCTCCAAGCGCTCATAGAAGGCATTCTTGGTCACATCGTCCTTCTCTTTCGTCGGGGCGTGGGCGCATATCGGCGATATGTTGAAGAACTGCGCGTTGATGCGGATTGTGGCTAGACGTTCAACCACCGGGTTGAATGACAATACTTGGCGACGGAGTCTCTCTCCCACCACGAATCTCACACCAAATTTGCGCTTCGTTATATGGCCACTGTAGTAAATGCCACAAGGACCTACTCGCCCCAGTCCTTGTTCCGTCCATCGCATTTTTTGGACGGCTGGGCAGCGGCACCTTCCCAATTAAGGGACCGGACATTCCAGGTGCATGCTCTCAAATCGTAGCCTTTATTTCGTTCGCCATGGTCGTCGTCAAAAGGGAGTGGAATAAGTACAGTGTTGATAAAAAGGTCTATTATAATTTGATATATACAGAAATATTTTCGAACATTGCAGAGCATATGTGTACAATTTCAAACTGATACTGAAACTGGGTACATATGCAACGGGACTGATTTTGACTGAGACCGATATGGTAACCCTAGGTATGGTAGAATAGAAATGCAACCAAATACGCAATGCAATGGATCATAACTGACTCAGTAATCAGTGGATGAATATTATACCAGCTTATTCCAGTATGAGAGCACCTCAAAATAAGCGTTTTTTATAACATTTTCCATTGTGGCCAGATCGAACAAAATAAGAATTTTTGGACATTTAAATTAAAACACCCAACATTTATTGCGATTGCAAATTATTATATATTGGACCTTTAATATATGGCGAAACTACTTAAATCTTTTTTTATGATTTTATGGTATATTAAGACAACTGACCTTTGATCTTTGTAATCATTTTCAATTGGAAATTAATTCTAATATGCATCAAATTGCAATACGTTTCATGAAATATATTTAAATCTTGCATTTTCTTTGATTTTCATTGATTTACAAGTTTTATGAGCGATCTTGAACGGCGGTAACAAATCCCTCCTATTTTTGGTATAATTTCAATCTGGCCGTTCCAGTCATTCCAATTGTAGAACGTCAAAACCTACCCAATTCAGTCAACTGTCAAAGTTCGGTAGGTGAGCGGTTCTCACATTTCCAGTGACAGGAGAGTTGTGCATCTCTTTATCTCTGGACACTTGGTTATTTAATGCATATTGCCACCTGCAATCCATTCTTACATACTATATATGTATATGCATATTCATCTAAACAATAATAATAATATATTTGTAATATTTTAAGCTTACCTTTTCCGATACAAGTAAAGCCATATATATTATTGATCCTAAATCGGTATTTAGCATATCAACCGGAAATTTAACTGCAGCAGTTTTTGTGGGATTGTACGAGGAGAAAGAGTCAACTGCAATTTTCTGAACTTGCAAGTCGTCTAACTTTTCTGGTACTGTTGATGAAATGAATTAAGTACATATTAAACCATTTTGAATGAATTTTTACACAAGATAACAAATTTAATAAAGAAATTTATAAGCATTCCCCTTAATGTTTACTCAATTATTTCCTTTTTACCTTCTATAGGTTCACATAATAGGAATCAAGAAACTTTACTTTAAACTGGGTTAAAGGTATGAGAAAAGTAAAGAAAGACTAAACTCGGGTGTATCCGAATATTTTAAACTCTTGCAAAGTAACCCCCTTTATTATTTTCTTAGATTTAAAAATATTTTTATATATAATACTGGATGCGAGCGAGTTTATTGATTTTTCCAAGAAATTGTACTATTTAATGGCTTCCAAGAAGTTGTGGTTAAGCACCATTAGATTACTTCGTGTGGGGTTATTTGTAGTCATTGGTCTCTAGCAATAAACCAAACTCTTTTCAAGTTTTAGAACTTATAATATTGAACATGTTATTCATGACATAAGACATTCGACATAGAGTGGAAAAAGTATTCGAAAATTGAGTTTATCGAATTCATTCCTTAACAAGTAATTAAGGGCTAAGTTCGGGTGTCACCGAACATTTTATTCTCTCTCATGATAAAATGATAATAATTTACATATTTTTTTATTTTTCTGTAAAATTTTAAAAAAATATATAGTATTAATATTTTCATATTTGAATTTTATTACTAAAATGTCAAAAATGTAACCCAAGATATGAAAAAATTACCTTAAAAATTCTTTCCAAGTATTAATGCACTACATCTTTCCAGAGATTATCTACAAAAATGCGACAGCGTATGTCTAACTGTTATACTAGTAACGACACAGTGTCATTTTATTTTGAATACCGAAGATACCATTTAAACGGTTAAATTTTCGGTAAAAACATCTTTGGCGTTAACTATTAACAAGTCCCAAAACCAAAACCTCCCAATTAATAGGGATCGACCTACGCAGGAAATGTTTTGCTCAGGGTTAACTGTATATTAACATATTTCGATTCGGAGCTCCTGAAAATCAACTTATTTTCCTGCAACAAAATAAAACAACGTCTAATATTGTTTTTCAGGGAATCTCTGACTCAATCAATTTAGTGGCTTTTGTTTTGTAACTGTTGGAGGTAGAACCGAGGATCACCAAATATAACACAATGAAGAAAATTGAAAGTCACGTCTTCACTCATGGGCTTTTATTCAACACATACAGAATACAAAATGGAAGGAAAAACTTATACAGAGTTGTATTATTTAGTAGTACGATCTATTCGAGTTGTAATAGATAGTAACCGAGTACTTTTTCATCAGTAACATTAACTAATAAAACTTTTTACATACATTAAACAAAAAACAAGTAAGGAAGGGCTAAGTTTCGGTGTTTCCGAACTTTTTATACTACTGCAGTGTGCAAGAATCAAGCCGGGGAAATTCCTTCAGGTGCTAGTAAAGCTTTATATTAGAAAATGTTACTAAACAATTCAACAATCATTATTCTAATTTGATATCGTCTAGAGTTATATTGAAGGCTATTAACTTGGACTTAATTTTATTGCTATATTTTACTTCGTTCGTGTCAGCTAAAATTATAATATGTGACCTGGTCTACGAAAAGGGAGCTAACGTGCGAAAACTTTTTGGATTCTATCACGTGAAAAAGCATCTCATCTTCCATCCAAATCAACTAAAAAGTGAAAATTGATTTTTTGACACCTAAGCCCCCTTTCCGTAGACCAGGTCACATATATACAACTTTAATCTTTAACACTTAACACTTAAATTGAGATATCTCGATGAAGCTTGGTACAAAAAAAATGTCGAGTTCGTAGATGGATGTAACCGGACCGCTACCACGCCCACAAATCGCCATTAACCGAAAACATATAAACATATAAACTAAACACTAAATTAAGATATAAAATTTTAATTTGACACAGAGCATCGTTGTAGCAAGGAGCATCTGTGGGTAAAAAATTTTGAAAAAGTGGGTGTGGCCACGCCCTCTAATATGTTTAATGAATATATCTAAACCGCTTAAGTTACAACAACCAAATTTGCTGAGTACAATCGTATAAGAACTTCTATGAAATCAGAGGATAACCTCACTATTTCCTCATATAACGGTACTATTGAAAACTATTAAAACGCGATAAATCAATAAATAATTAAGCCAGAGACATTAAATTTTACGTCGGAGAGCTTAATGGGAGCTGTTGTGAAAAGTGGACCATGGGCGTGGCACCGTCCACTTTTTGGGAAAATCCCATATCTCGTTCCCGACTGACCGATTTCGACAAAATTTTGTACGTCGCATTATTACATTCTTTGTTACACTGTGAAAATGGACGAAATCGGATAACAACCACGCTTACTTCTAATATAGCACGATTTCCACTTGATTCGTTCAGTTTCTAGTACACAAATCAAGAAGCAATTAATATTACGAGATAAAACTTTGCACGAATAATGTCTTTAGTATGTGCCACCTTATGACTAAAAATTTGTTTAATACTTCTCTTATAATGCATGTCTGTATGTCAAAAATGTTTTGAATCGGACCAATACTTCCCCTTCTTCTTCTTCTTAATTGGCATAGACACCGCTTACGCGATTATAGCCGAGTTAACAACAGCGCGCCAGTCGTTTCTTTTTTTCGCTAGGTCCTTCTCCACTTGGTCCTTCCAACGGAGTGGAGGTCTTCCTCTTCCTCTGCTTCCCGCGGGGGGTACAGCGTCGAATACTTTCAGAGCTGGAGTGTTTTCGTCCATTCGGACAACATGACCTAGCCAGTTAGCAAGAGCAATCCTGCGTTGGATTTCCAGGCTGACATTATTGGTGGTGTTAATACTGGTTCCTAAATAGACGAAATTATCTACAACTTCAAAGTTATGACTGTCAACAGTGATGTGAGAGCCAAGTCGCGAGAGTCGTAACGCCGACTCTCAGATGTTGTCATAGCATCTGTTGGAAAAACTTTTCTGCGTGGTTTTTCATTGTCGTTGGTGTTAATAATGGTTTCCAGATAGACGAAATTATCTACGACTTCAAAGTTATGACTATCAACAGGGACGTGGGAGCTAAGTCGGTAGTACGATGACTGTTTGTTTGATGACTGGAGATATTTCGTCTTGCCCTCGTTCACTACCAGACCCAGTCTTAGAAAGTAGAACTAACGGCGCGGGTGTTGAGTCCCCGTACTTCTCCTAGTCCCCGTATATTTAATATAAAGATTTTCGAGATTTGGGGTGACTTTGTACCGCATATATCGGCCAATATGTGGGTTATCCCAATGAAAATAAGAGAGCGTGTTTCATTCATAACAGTGTAAAGATACAATATAACTAATATCAGGATTTTCGAACTTTCGGCTGACTTTACTCTATGTGATTGGTTTTACACCTTAAAGTATTTCCCTGCAAGTTGCAAGAGTATAAAAAATGTTCGGTTGCACCCGAACTTAGCCCTATTCTTGGTGTATAGGATTTCGCAAAAAGTGGGCGGAGCCGCGGGCATTGTATAATTTTTACACCAATTCCAATATTTGGGTGGTGAACGTGGTAATAACTTAACTTAGTTTGTTGAATGAAATATAACAATAGAATACTTTTGCAACATTTTTAACACAAAGTGTTGGTAACACTTCAAAATATTTCCCTTCTTTTGAAGCTTGCAGATTGTTAGGGTATTTTTTTATTTCTATTGTTTGTATAGTATATTTTTCCCCCTTGTTTAACTTTAAAAAGAATAGCTTAATACTTACTTGCAGATGGTGCCTTGAAACTTGTAGATGCTGGTAGGCTACTCTTACTTACTTCCTTTATATTTACAGTGATTTCGACAAGGTAGTCAAAATCAGGTTTTAAATTACTTTCCTTGTAAGTGACGTAGCCGTTACTATCATAGACTGGTAATATTGTTCGATTGTAGGTATGATTGGGTTGCCCCTCACGTACGCCGAAAATATTGAGCTGAAATGTCTGGATTTCTCCGTTTGTATTACATGGAATCGTCCACGTGATGACAACGTGCGCTTGATATTGATCTTCCGTAGGATACGGACCAAATGTTGCTGCGTTAAGGTTTTCAAGTGGTTCTGAAACTATAAATACTATAAAAATATATCCGATTTTTGTTTTTAATCAAAAACGTACTCCATGGTGCAGTTTCCACTACAAGTGGTCTGCTATAATGTCCCACGCCATATTCATTTTGAGCTGCTACTTGAAGGCTGTATGAAGTATATGCCAGTAAGTTTTGAAAAGTCTGCTGCAAACTAGCTGTTTCTCGCGATATGCCTTCCTCAGTTACGAAAGAGCATTTCGATGAAACAAAATATTTTGGTCCTATGTATTGAAAATATGAAATGTATAACTTAATATTTCCATTAGAATTTATTGGCAAATTCCACTCAAACTGTAATGATGTGTTTGTCGATGACTTCAGTGTTAAGAGCTCTGGGGGATTTGGATCTAAAATTATTTAAAGAATATGTTAAATGACATATATAGTATATTTATGTTATATGTTATAAACACATACAAAGCGATGTTAAGATTACTAAAACCATATATTAGAAAAATCATAAGTTAAATTTTAAGGTTTGTTTCGTCGAAAAAAGACATTTTTTCGTGAATTTAAAAAAAAAAATTATTGCTGTAGGTTTATTTTACTTATTATTTTATGAAAGTACAACATTTGAAGGATACTTAAAAAAAGTTTTATCGAAAAATAGCGAAGAATAACGGATTTATAGGCGATCACTGCAGGCACCTCGAAAAAAAGTTTTTGTGCGGTGACCAGCCTACAGCATCACTGGATCATCTGAAACCAAAAAATCAAAATGCTTTCTTTAGTTTATCTTTCAATTGACATCGAGTTTTTTTTTTTAATTTTTCAATTTTTGATACCATTTTCAAGCCAAAATGACGATTTTAGACGAAAAACTCGACTTATTTGTTATTGTAAATTTCTTAGAAATTAAAATTTTTGGAAAAACTCGACGTCATTCGAGAGCTATGTATGTATATATATGTAGAATATTTGTACAAAATTTCAAGACGATCGATGCAGTAGGTTTTTCTGTAGGCTGGTCACCGACTTTAAAAATGACATATTTGGGAAAATCGATTCAAAGTTTTGTACACTCAGCGCGGGTAGCTGGAAGGCGCGCAAACCTAAGTTAAAGGTACCGTTATTCAACCTGCTGTAACTTCGTTAGTTTTTCTCCGAATGACCTAAAACTTTAACACAATATTCTTGAGATGTTGATGGTTCAGAAAAAAAAATAAAAAAAAATGGAAAAAAAGGTATCAAGATATTTATTTATTTATTAAAGGAAATACAATTATGAATAATTATACTACCTATAAAATATAACAGCACTAGCGACAGGGCCTTCGGCTGAGGGATTAAATTAATTTGTACATTTGTTGTGGTTCTTGGAGAAGTTTCGAAGGAGAGGTGTCGATGAAATCTCGTCGTATGTTACAAAGCGTAGGACAGAGGTTTAATATGTGTTCTACGGAGTTTGGTGAACTGTTGCATAGCCGGCAGCCAGGCATTATGTTCCGATCCAGAATATGTTGGTGAGTTAAGATACAGTGTCCTAAGCGAAGTCGTGTGAAAATTTTGATCTCCCGGATGCTGCATGCGGAAGGGTATGCTGCTTTTCTATGATCGGGGTTAATGAGTCGATAGCGGTTGTCAAAAGAATCCCATGCCGCTCTCGCTTTAAGTTTTAAATAGTTTCTTACAAATCGCAAAATGTCGTTGCTTTCATAAATTTTCACGAAAATGCATGGACTACGAGTAACGTTTTCTGCTTTTTTATCAGCGAGTTCGTTACCTGGAATGCCACAGTGGCCTGGAATCCACATTAGTTTAACTTTTCTTTGGCCATCAATTAATTTGTCCTGAATTTCTCTGATTAGAGGGCTACTGTTGGATGTATTTTGAACGGCTGTGATTGTTGCAAGACTGTCGGTACACATTACAAATTTGCCTTTGCAAATCGATGTCCATTGGATAGCTTCTTTTATGGCGTATGCTTCAGCGGTGAAGACCGAGCATGGCGCTAAAAGTAACCATTTTTTATTAATTTTCGAGTTCTCCGAAACCACTGCATAAGCGGTGTTGTGGGAGTTTTTGGAGCCATCTGTGTAAATGAATTTCCATCCTTCTGAAATGAGCACTCTTTCGCGATGCACAAAGAGTTGTTTATATACCTCACCATTCGTGGAAGCTTTGTTCCATCTCATTAATTTGTCTTCTATAACAGAAGAGGAAGAGTCCATGGTGGTTGTTTGCTAATATTCGAAGGGTTAGTTTTAATTTTCATCAATTTCATGGACATACTTTAGGACAAGGTGTATAGTTGAAGGGAACTTGAGTGTTCGTTTGCGTCGTGTGGCAGACCGTACGTCGTTGAGCAAATTAGCGTTAGCGCCTAGATATACCTTTGGTATTAGCTGCAATGTGTTAGTATTCAGTCTTTCGTTTATATGTGGCATTCCGGATTCAGCAAGTATGCTTATGGTGCTGGAGGTTGGAAATGCCTTAGGCTTCTTCTTACTGCCATGTGATAAGGTGCATAGAGTTTTTTTAACTCGCTGCCTGCATGATGCCCGTAGATTGGTAGTCCGTAGTCGATAACCGTTAAAATTAGAGATCCCACGACGTTGATAAGTATTGTAGGATGAGTGAATGCATGTCGTGAGGATAAAAAACTAATTATATTTAACCTTTCAAAAAGTTTTTTCTTTATATTACGTATAAACAATGTTTATTGAGCTTAAACTTAGAATCGAAAATAAGTCCTAAAAGTTTAAGTTCTTCATTTACAGTAGGTATTCTTATGCTCTTAAATGTGATATTAATATTATTACAGTTTCTTTTACGACAGATGTGTAAGATTTTTATCTAGTGATAACTTAGCCCCAGATGTGAGAGACCAATTAGATAAGTATACTCGTATTATTAAGTATGTCCATAAGAGTTAGTTTGACGTTATTCAAATCAAGATGTTTTGAAAATATTAGAATATCATCTGCATACATACAATGGTCGACTTGGTAATTTGATAGTATCTGGCTGATTTCATTAAATACAATTATAAATATTACTACAGATAAAGGGGAACCTTGAGAACCCCGTTTTCCAGCGGAGAACAGTGGGAAAAACTATTGTGAACTTTAATCCGAAATTTACGATTAGTAAGAAATTTTTTGAGGTGATTGTATATTTTCGATCCTAATTTCCAATTTGCTATTTGTTTTAGAACTTTGTGAAGACCGATACGATCGTAAGCTTTTTCAAAGTCTAAGCTTAAGCAAGTAACGTGCCCCTTGTTGGAAATAACTTTGGAGCTATGGTGTTCGAAGTGTAAAAGGGCGTCTATTGTACCTTGGTTTTTTCCGAGAGCGATTTGGTTGTGAGTGATTAGTCTATTCTTCTCTGCGTATCACATCAATCGTTTGGAGATTATTTTCTCCAAGACCTTTCCTAAACAAGATAGCAGCGAAATAGGGCTATAGCTCGTAATTTCTGATGGAGATTTTCCAGGTTTAGGTATTGGAATGATTTCAGCTATTTTCCAACTTTGAGGATATATACCGTCTGAAAGTATTTTATTATAAAGAGTAACTATTCTATTTTTAACGTCTTGTGGGATGTTTCTTAGCATGTCATAGGAAATCCTGTCTAAACCAGGAGTTTTACGCTTGGAGGTGGAAATTGCGTCATCAAATTCGGCAGTGGAAATATTTGGTTCTAAATTTAGCGCTGAATTGCTAATGTTGTCGTTAGGTGGGAGTATATGGCTTAGAGATTTTTGTTTTTCAGCCACAAACTGTTTAGTAAAAGTAGAGTCACAAGAATAGGAGCTCCAGTACGAGGCGAACGCGTTCGCTATGATATTTCGGTCGTTTGTTAATCCAGATTGGGTGTTCAAATAATTAATTGTACTAGGTTTTTGACCGCCAGACAAGCGTCTTCTATCTGTCGAACCTGCACCTTCTCTATGCTTTAAGTTCTCTGGTAGATCACCACACAGACACTGCGTAGAGTGCAATATTATTTGTGTGTCCATACTCTTGGCGGTTTGTACATTGTGCTGGACCATTTCTCTCATGTGGTTTTTCAACGGTAATTCTGCGATAGAGCAGATGTTTTAAATTGTAAATCGGGTGTATTTCATTTTTCTTTAGTTGGTTACAATTTGGCATCAGTTCTATTTTGAACATTGGTTGTGGGACTTTGTTCCTGTTAAAAATATTTACTACTGATTTAATGCTAAAACCACCTTCTTCCAGTGCTTCTTTCACATCGATAGAGTCTACCGAAGACTCTATACCTTTTATGACAACAACTAGGCCTTTTGAGCTCTTCGGTTGGTATGAGTAGTAATTCTTGTTATTGTTTGACAAGTACTTTACGATATCCTTGAAACTTTTTTCAAGTGTATGTTTGAATTTTTGTTTCATCTATGTTACCTTTTTTCAAGGGCACAATATGAAAATTGTTTGTGCCTATTAATGCTTACTTACGGCTTACTTTAAAATCACTTTTTCTGCAAAGTTTTATGCCGATATATTCTGGTACTTTAATTTGTAGCTACATACAAATTATCGAAAATTGAAAAATCGATTTTTTTTGTCTTACCTTTTTGTTTAACATTTCAAGAATATGTCCTTAAAATTTTAAGTCGATAGAAGTAATATTCTTAGAGTTATCGTCTTATTAGTCTCCTGGCCTTTAACGCTCTAACTCTAACAGCTGAGGGCGGTCGAGATAGAAGTGCAATTTTTGACGTGTTTTTCTCAAAACTACTTTTTCAAAGTCCGTGTTCACTGTCATTTCAAAACTACTTAATCGATTCATTTCAAACTTTGAACACATTTTTAACATATAAAATACCGCCCCCAACGTTTATTAAATTTTTTTTTTTTCATTAAGGGTGTTTTCCATCCACAAAATGGCGGAATTTTTAGTGGAAAATAACAGTTTACACTTTAGATGGCCGCCAAAAATTTTTGAATGCAAAAAAAAAAAAATTAACAGAGAACGTTGGGGGGAAGATTTGATTATAGTTTAATTAATTTTTCTTTATTTTTTATTTTCAGATAATTTCCGGCCGAGTTATAGTGAACATCGCAAATTCTTTTTTTCTCAAGACGTTCTGGGGAAAGCACTGTTACCGGCTTATGCCTCAATATTTCTGAAAATTCATGAAAAAATTACCTTACATTGTTAAAAGTGTGCTCTATAATGTACAAAAGGTCCGAATAAAATTACTCAATCCAGATTTGAGAAATAAATTCACAAAAAAGTCTTTTTTTTTACCTTGAAAACCCTACCCCCCTTTAGCTGTTACAAGCAACTGTTAGTTAGACAAATGTATTTTATTCTGAAGCCATACTTATGTAACGAGAGTTTAAAAATAAGAAATTTTCAATTTTAATCATATACAATATATACACTAACACTTTTTATCAAAAAATAAACGAGTTAAACGGAAAAAACTAAATCATAGGAAAATAAGCAGTTACACATTTCACATTTAGTACTAAAAACAAATAAAATGATAGATATGTATGTGTAAACGTACTGAATGGTAGGGTCCACAAAATGATTTCTTCCGCTGAAGACCATCCGGCAACATTGAATAAAGCAATTCCGCATCTAAAATATAAACAATAAATATTATGAGTTACTACATTTTCATAACAAGTACCAATTAGAGCCTCGGCCACTTTTACGCTAAATGTATATGTGTATGTATTTGGGGTTTAATATAGTACCCCGGACAATTGCACTCAAAATTTGCACAATTTTCGATTAAATTGACCGATACTCGTTAAATTGAAGAATTCAATCAATTACAGGAATCCGGCTAATCGGACAACTCAATCAATCAAAGAATCATATGTGAACTTTAACTATTTATTTAGTTTTTAATGATATTTAAACAATATTTTTAACTCTAAACAGAAAAAACATAAGGATAAAACAAGACAATGTACATATATTTAGAGAGAGAGAGCATTGTTAACAAAAATAAGTTTAAGGAACAAAAATAATTCATATTATTGCCGCACATGCATTCACATATTTAGAGACCGTTGCTTACTTTCTTTAAATGTTAATTGAAAAAGTCTGTAATATTTTTTTATAATTCTTAAACTACTCGAAATAGTATGCGGTTCCGTATTCTCCAAATCACACGAATACTTATTTTCTGAATAAAAATATTGTTTGTAAAGTCTGATATTTTTGATGTTATGGTGTACACACACATTCACAGTAACTTGAAATATTCATGGCCGCAAAAAAATGGAATTAAATCGCGAACATTTTCTCGTCAGCTTTTGACGTGGATTAATTTACAAACTATTATTATTTCGTAAAAAAATCAGTGGTGCCAGCATAAATTCAATATTGCATGCACACTTGACTGTAAAAAAAAACAACAACACGTCTATGAAATCGTGACAAATGATGAAACTTGGACGCACAAAAACATCGAATTCGTCAGTAAATTCTTTCATAATCATTTATTGCCAATATCTAACGAAAAAATTTAACATGATAAAAAAATGTATTTTATAAATTTGATTATTCATATAGGCCAAACTTTATTTATCTATTAACACGAACAACAATATCAAAAAGCTTTATAAATTGGTCAAAATTAATATTCTGAAAAAATATTCTGAAAAACGGCATTTTCGATGATTAATATTTATTTTTGTTCTCTAATCTCGAAATATGAAATTAGTGTCCGACCGATGCTCAATTTTTGGCCGATGCCAATCATGTGTTTTATTTATAAGTCTATCTTTGTGCCTAAAATGGATAAAATCGGTCGAAAACTTGACCTAGCTCCAAACATATAACATTCGGGTTAATGAAATTCAGGTAACATTTTATTAGTATGTGGTTTTGACACTAGGAGGATGGAGTCATGTGTAGAAGTTCACGCAAGTGAGGAAAGTTCTGTGAGCGCCATTCACTTGGGATTGGGATTCATCAAGCTACCTGACGGTCTTCGTATCGAAAATCTGGTTGGTGGATTTTCGATCATTTTGTGCTAAACGGAAGACGCATCTCCAGTGTTTTAGATGTGCGTACGCTGACTCGGGCAACTATTTTGTTGCAGGCAAGATACCCACTCGCCTCTGTGTAGTAAAGAACACACGTCAACAAGCATAAGGAAGGCTCGACGTCGAGAAGCTGCAATCACAATAGTCAGACGACCAATTTTCTACTCGATTTGCACTTTTTCTTTCTGAGAGCACTCGTCAGCAACTCGGTATAAGGGGACTATGAAACGGCATTTCAAGCTCCTTACCGAGCAGCTGCAAACGAAACCATTGGTTATCGGAAAATGCAAAAACATTGCTGGTACAATGAAGCGCGAAAACAGACTGCGTTAGACGCATTTAGGCCTCTGTGCTTCACAAGCTGGCCGAGTTATTGCTCGAAAAATGAAAAAGTGGCGACTAACAGAAGGTTTCAAAACCGGAGCAAACCCTTGTAGAATCCCCGAAGGTGATCTGGTAACTGATACTCAAAGCATACTAAAATTATGAAGAGAACATTTCTCCATCCTGCTGAGTGGCAGTGAAAGCAACACGCCAGGAGAAGGCGAATCCTATTCCCTAATCGATGACGATGAAGCAGATGTTCCATTTACCGACCATGAAGAAGTTTGAATAGCAATTACCCGTCTGAAGAAAAACAAAGCGGCGGGGAGCTTCTCTGTGGAAATATGGTCGGACAAGAGCGTGCCCGACGATTGGAAATTAAGTGTACTCTGCCCAATCCACAAAAAGGGAGACCGCACAATCTGCACCAACTACCATGAATAAGCATCCTCAACATCGCGTATAAGGTTCTATCGAGCATATTGTGTCAAAGATTAAAGTCAGCCGTCAACAATCTGATTGGACCTTATCAGTGTGGCTTTAGACTTGGCAAATAAACAACCGACCAAATATTCACCATGCGCCAAATCTTGAAAAAGACCCGTGAAAGGAAAATCGACACACACCACCTCTTCGTCGATTATTCAACAGCACAAAGCCGCGATAAGCTTACTAAACTCACGTTGAGCAACACCAAAACCTTCATCAGGATCGGGAAAGATTTCCGAGCCGTTCGAATACGAAGTTTGATTAAGCGACTAATCTTGCGGATTCTTCAAACTACTACTGGAGAAAATAATTCGAGCTACAGAGCTGAATTGAGAAGACGCAACCTTTTATAAGAGTATACTGCTACTGGCGTGCGCCGATGATAGTCGTCGCATTCGCGACTTGGCTTCCACGTCCCTCTTGACAGTAATAACTTCGAAGTTGTAGATAATTTCGTTTATCTTGGAACACATCATTAACACGAACAACAATATCAGCCTCGAAATGCAACGCGAGTGAGAAAGCAATTGAGAAATAAAGTTCTCTCTCAACGAACAAAAACCAAATTTTAGAAGTTTCCAATTCCATACATTCCCTCTTCTAGTATATATACAACATTGAAAGTTTAACACGGCTACGATAGGTTCATGTCGTCCGAATGGAAGAAAACAATCCAGCTCTCTTATTCGCAGCAGAGAGAAGCAGAGGAGGAAGTTTTCTTAAATGATATGGCTTACTTGGATGATGCCATTGGTCAAACCTCTTATCCCTAATACAAATAATTTCGATCTTCTGGTTGATGTGTTCCACATTAAATCAATACATATATTAAATTTAGCCTCTGTGGTCGAGGTAATGTCAAATATATATGACTCATTTGAAGATGGATGAATTCTTCTATGTCAAGGTCAATAGTAGAATAGAAAAAATTGCATATTAATTTTGCTTTATTTATGAAAGTACATGTATGTATTTCGTTATGAAAATAAGTATTTATGTAAAAGAATGGGTTTCTTTTAATTTTGTGTTTGTTTTTCCAAGCAACGAGACTTAAAGAAACGGCCTTTGGCGAGTGTGATGCTTTTTTGAATTTGGTAAGCATACTCCGATTCGGTGAAGCCTTTTACTACATTCTACAAAAAAAGTTGAAACCGTATGTAGTTATAAATTTCTTTCAATGATAAAAACACGAAAAACTTACCAAATAGTAACGCATTAAAGTGCTTCACTTTCTTCAATTTTAATTAGTCTTCTTATATGCCTTTTCGAGAATATTCTTTTATATCTTTATTCAAAGTTTAAACACAAAAATAAACAAAATTTTTAATTAAATCTTATATGTATATAAGATTAAAAAAATGGCGTGAGATGCAGTAAGATATATGCTGATAAGAGGGATTAGTTTATTATTGCTCGAGGAGAGCATTCAGTCGTGTAGACTTCAGCCAAATTCAGCATGTGGGCACCACGAAAGAATTACATACTATATACCATATTAAAATTAAGGATCGTTCACAACAAATGTTTTCTAGCAACACATTTGTATCTTAACGTTTGCTTTTACGTTGTATGTGATTTTGGGATCCTTCATTTTTATCGCTCATATTACTACCATTACCGTGGACCTGTCCTTTCAAAAAAATGTTGTAATTCCCAATGTTTTGACAACAATAGATTTGCTGCTTTTCTCGTAACAATTCACAAAAGCGAGAAAACGTTCCGGTATGTAATTGACTTCGAGACGGATATAACGCAAAATAAATGTACTTCGCTACCGGCTGTTTCGAGTACTCCTGCCCAAGGGACGATGTCTTTAGAAAAAAATTGATATACCATGAAGAAACTTTCCAAGCCCTGAAAATGCCATTAATCTAAATCTTATTAAGTGCTATAATTCAGTTCAAAAATTAAGATAAAAAACGTAATTTGCTACAGACGTACCCCATATAGCGTAACGGATTTGAAAACTAACAAATGTGCGAAAACTCACTGAATTTATACGTCAGAACCATTATATTACACAACCAATAGGTGATTGAGGGCTTCATAGTACTATGGCGAAATGTGTGTAACTGCCTGGCACCGTAAACTTTTGGGTGAAATTTTGTATCTCAATAGCACGCATACCCATCAAATAATACAATCAAAAGTTTCTACAAATAATGCCTTTAAAGCATGACATATCTGTTGCGCTTAAATCTAGAGTCTAATCCTTATATTCTTAATAAGGTATGAGTCATAAAGATACCAAATATGATTATAATCGATTTATTATTTACTCAATTCTTTCGCAACCTTTTGCTACAGAGTTTTGTTTGTTTTGTTCACCTATGGGTTGTACGTATCACATAAATCTAAGCGAGTGCACCCACTTATGGCCAAAAGATTTGGAAAAAGTGGACGCGGCTCTGCTCTCTAATAAGTTTAATCTATATATCTTCGTGACTACTAAAGATACAACAACCAACAACAATGCATGAAAGAGGAAGATAGCCCGACTTACTCCTCATACAGATCATAACTACTCCCCCGGTACAGTTCATAACTACTGAAAGCGCAATAAATCAACAACTAATGGTGTGAAAATTGGACGATCTGACCGACTGATTTCGACAAAATTTAGTACGTGGCATTTTTCTCATATTCCTATATCACAGCGTGAATATGAGAAAAATCGGACTACAACCACGTCTACTTCCTATATAACACAATTTTAAAATTCAATTGATTTTTTAACTTTCCAGTACACAAATCAAGAAGTAATTAATATAACGGGATAAATTTTGCACTAATAACTCCGGTAAAGTATATCACTTTATGACCAAAAATTTTCAAAATAAAACAAAACTGTTCAAGCCAATAAATACCGAATAGTATGTGGGCCCCAGTAACTATAGTTGATTTTTAGCCGAAAATATCGGTCAATATGTGAGATATACTATTGAAATTCAAACAGAAACCTTTGCTAACAATAGTTTTTCTGTGTATATCGGGTCAATATTTCCCCCCCATATACCTAATAAAAGATTTTCAAACTTCCAGATGACTTTACGCTGAATATATCGACCAATATTTAAAATATCTGAATGAAAATTACAGAGCGTGTTTTACTCCTAACAGTATATCCTGGTGTCTAAAATAAATATATTGGATAAATAAATTGGGCGAAAACTTGACCTAGTCCCATTTAACTAATATCAGGATTTTCGAACATCCGGCTGACTTTGCTCCATACTAAGATATGATTGTAAATGATGTACCTTAATGAAACCCATGGAACATATTTTAAGTATGCGACATAATAGCTAATAGATAGAATCGGTAAAAAAAATCGTCGATACTACTCCAACTCCCATAGCTTATATAAAACAAGTAAGGAAGGGCTAAGTTCGGGTGTCACCGAACATTTTATACTCTCGCATGGTAAAGTGATAATCGAGATTTCATTATACGTCATTTACATATTTTTCAAATACCGTATTTTTGTAAAGTTTTATTCCGCTATCATCATTGGTTCCTAATGTATATACTCGTATTATACAGAGAAGGCATCAGATGGAATTCAAAATAGCGTTATATTGGAAGAAGGCGTGGTTGTGAACCGATTTCACCCATATTTCGTACATGTCATCAGGGTGTTAAGAAAATATTATATACCGAATTTCATTGAAATCGGTCTAGTAGTTCCTGAGATATGGTTCTTGGTCCATAAGTGGGCGGCGCCACGCCCATTTTCAATTTTTAAAAAAGCCTGGGTGCAGCTTCCTTCTGCCATTTCTTGCGTAAAATTTAGTGTTTCTGACGTTTTTTGTTAGTCGGTTAACGCACTTTTAGTGATTTTGAACATAACCTTTGTATGGGAGGTGGGCGTGGTTATTATCCGATTTCTTCCATTTTTGAACTGTATATGGAAATACCTGAAGAAAACGACTCTGTAGAGCTTTGGTTGACATAGCTATAGTAGTTTCCGAGATATTTACAAAAAACTTAGTAGGGGCCGGGGCCACGCCCACTTTTCCAAAACAATTGCGTCCAAATATGCCCCTCCCTAATGCGATCCTTTGTGCCAAATTTCACTTTAATATCTTTATTTATGGCGTAGTTATGACACTTTATAGGTTTTCGGTTTTCGCCATTTTGTGGGCGTGGCAGTGGGCCGATTTTGCCCATCTTCGAACTTAACCTTCTTATGGAGCCAAGGAATACGTGTACCAAGTTTCATCATGTCATGATATCTCA
The DNA here is from genome assembly GCF_024586455.1 of Bactrocera neohumeralis. NCBI lineage: Eukaryota > Metazoa > Arthropoda > Insecta > Diptera > Tephritidae > Bactrocera > Bactrocera neohumeralis. Next base: position 253,054 of record NW_026092739.1, on the reverse strand, counting down.
ATTTTTACTAAGTTACAGCTTGCACGGACGGACGGACGGACGGGACGGACGGACGGACAGACGGACGGACGGACAGACAGACATCCGGATTTCGACTCTACTCGTCGCCCTGATCACTTTGGTATATATAACCCTATATCTGACTCTTTTAGTTTTAGGACTTACAAACAACCGTTATGTGAACAAAACTATAATACTCTCGTTAGCAACATTGTTGCGAGAGTATAAAAATAAGTTGGGTTTTTGTCTGTTCGCTATAGCTGACTAAACCGTTGCATGAAATGAAAATGTCTAATTCACATTCAAAACTCATGTCAATGTTGAGTATTGCAGTTTGGTGAAATCGATCAAATAGTGCAAGTACGTCACCAAAGATCGCCATATGGCGGTTTTTGGCCTTGAACGAAATGAGATCAGCAAGTATCTAATGGGTCGATACGTGTACTGCAATTAAGCGTTTTGTAAGATATTTTCTTTTGCAATTCATGAACATTTTCCGACTGTTGTTCATCTCGCAGTTCATTTGGAGAAGGCCAAAGGGTGTATTTCAACCCAGGGATTGCAGTACAGCCAGCGGACACACTGTCAACAAAAAAATTGACATTGACGAGTTGTTTCTCAACTTGCGTCAGTGATCCGTTTGCGAGAATATTTCTCTATTCGGAAATGCCTTCATATTATAGATGGAATGCATCGTCGAACAAATGGTTACGCAGTGAGCTAGGCCAAGCGGTAGATGGACATCAGGGCGTGTTCTCAACTAATGCATTGGAACTAATTTATACAATTCACCCGAAAAACGACGATTGCTTCTACCTTCGGTTGCTATTAACTAATGTACGCGGTTCCACTTCATTTGAGTCATTGGTTATTGTGAATGGTGCGGTGTGTGCAACTTTTTGAGAAGCATGCCAGCAATTGCAATTGCTGGAACATGATAGCTACTTCGCATGCAACTGAAGTTCGCACAATTTTCGCGAAGATCATTTCGACATATCAGCCTTCAAATCCGCGTCATTTATGGGATACGAACAAAAATGACATTGCCGAAGACATTTTATATCGTATTCGCTAAGAATTGGATATGGGCAAATTTCGGTTGATACTTCCAGCTGATGAAAAAAAATTAAAATAAACTCAAAATATACATTTATAAAGCATAAACCTAAGCCAAGTTGCTTATAACAGCAAACAATCTTAAGATATTTTATTCCATAAGGAGGGAAAATAAACATTTTATACTATCTCCTTAAAAAACTCCAAACAATCTACACAAAATATTCATTTCAACAAAAGGGCTTCGCAAAAATATTTTTTGTTTATTGATTTTCACTTTTACTTTCAATTTAAATATTTTTGATAAATCTCAAAATGACAGAAAGCATGTGGTTGTGCCAGAAAGGTTTATAGCTTTGGGTGTCTTCAATGAACAATATTACATAATTTCAGTGGTCTCTTCCACTCTATTATGGTCCAGAACTCCATTTGCTTTGAAATAAAAATTCAAAATTCGGTTGACACACAAACCATATGTGCTTAGCATACTACAATATATACTATACGTCGGTCTTTGACATAAGTTTTATGTTCTAGGTAAGCATTAACGTAACAAGTTATACTAACCTGTATGATGTATAAGGTGAAAGTGGAGCCAAAAATGCTTTAAATGTTACTCCTTTGACTTGACCCTCCACGTATTGTCTGGCGACCTGCGACCATAAAGAATTACTCGTACTTGAATTTTAAAATGGATGTAAATACATAATTCCGAACATATAATAATTAAATTGTTATCAATTGTCGTATTATTCCTATAAAATATTTTGAGAGTAATTTATCATAATAAATAAATTATTAGTTATATGAAGGGTAAGGGGAAGTATTAATCCAGTTTTATTAATTGTTGACAACACTATCCATAAATAATACTCTCTATATTTATATATAATTATCTACACACCTTTGGTACCTCGGGCTTAGAGCTTTGACCTACTTTCGATAACAGATAACTTCTTTTATACTAGTACATATGTATAATCTAAAATGAAACATTGGGTTTTTATGGCTTATTGAGTGAAGCTTTAGAAATACAATTTATTCTTGGTTTCAACAAGACGGTGCCACTTCCCACATGTCGCATCAGTCAATAGATTTGTCAAATATTAAAGTATACTTATGTCTATGGAGCAAAACATCATGCGTGTCTTTCATCAGTTACCAGTCGAAATGCTCGAACGAGTCATCCAAAATTGGACTCAACGGGTAGACCACCTGAGTCGTAGCCGCGACCAACATTTGAATCAGATAATGTACAAAAAATAAATGCCAAATGAATGATAATAAATATTCCCCATTAAATTTGAAGTTTCTGTGTTTTTTCTTTGAAATGTAAGGAACCGCGAAATGGGACACCGTTTATTTTCTTGTAATTACTTCATGGTTTAACATTTAAAAAATTCATACTCGCACCGTATTCATAGTACCGTTATTTCTAATGAAAAGTTAGCAATTTTTGTTCTGATTCGGTACAAAATTTAAAAACTTTTAAGTAATTATAGCGCGAATGAGGGTTTAAGAAAACAAAAATAAAATAAAATTTAGGAATTTGTAGGAACTGAATTATCAGATGGGGAGCCTTAATTGATTAAAGTAATGAGTCTGACTAAGCAACGTGTGCCTGAAAATTCATGTATGTACATACATATATTGCAATTCGTGGAAAATATAAATTTCGTGTCGAAGAATTCCATTAATGAAGAGAAATTTAATTTGGATTGACCAGATGGTCTTCATAAATATTGAAGATATTTGAGACGCCCACGGAAGACATATCATAAATGCGTTCATGATGGTAGATCATATGGTATGAACAGCATTTTCACCAAAAGGAAAGTACAAAATATGCTTTGTGCCATGCAAAATAAATGCAGAAATCTACACTGATTTGTTGGAAAAGGAACTCCCTGATTTTGCAGATAATTTGCATGGTGATGAATAAATTCTCCATTGCACCAAAACATTTAGCGAAGAAGGCAAAAGCTTTCTTTAACTCTATGATTGCTCGTGTGGCGTGCCTTAAGTCCAGATTTTCCTTCTGGGAAAATTTATGCATTCTTCAAGCAATATGGCAGCCTTAAGCAACTAAGGTTAGGTTTTTAGCAAAAGCTTGTAGTCAACAACTGGGTATTATGGGTATTAACTATTGGGAAACGTTTTCGCCAGTAATTCGATATTAAACAATTCGTATGGTACTTGCAATTCCTGTTGAGAAAGAGTTACATTTACATCAAGTGGACATCTCAAATGCATATCTTAATAGCAATATAACAGAAGAAGTTTATATGAGACAACCGGAAGGTTTTATAGATCGCAAAAATCCGAATAAGCTATTATATTAAAACTAAATAAGGCTATTTACGGCCTACAACTGTCAGGTAGAGCGTGGAATAATACACGCGATACAGCATTAAAAACTTTAGGTTTCAATCCGTGTATCTCAAACAAGGAGGCAAAGAGTACAACTACCATACATGCCAGTATATGTTGATGACTTACTATAAGCATGTTCTAATGAAAAATAGATTAAAAATACAAAACGCATACTAAGGTCAAAGTTTAAATTACAAAATGGTAATATATTGAAGTTCTTTCTTGGTTTCGAAATAGAACGTGAGGGTAAAACAGGTGCAATTTCTGTGTGTCAGAAAAAATATATCAGAGTGGTTGAGTGTACACGGAGAGAACTAATGTCGTACAGTAAACATTCCTCTCAACTAACATGGGAAAAACCACCTCAACATCGCATGTAAGGTTCGAGCGTAAATAAAGACTGAAGATTTTCACAGTGTGCCAAGCCTTGGAAAAGACCTGTGAAAGGAAGACCGACGTACACCACCGCTTCGTCTATTTTAAAGCCTCTTCCGACATCACGAAAGCTGCCTCTATTCCGCCATGTCTGAAATTGATATTCCCGCAAAGCTACTACGGCTGTGTAAGCTGACGTTGAATCATTGTAGAATCATGCAAGTATCAAAAGAATCATATCAACAGCTGAGATCATCTGATCGAAATAGTTGATTTTTCGGCACAGAGATTTAAATAAAAGGACTAAAAAATAGTAAAGAGGTTGCAACATAAGCGCGTTGCCAATATATTTTGGGTGTTCGGTTCCCCAGGATGCCTAATTTCACCCATATAATATGTACAATACTAAGCAAAACTACTTGTGATAATTTAAACAAAAATAGATATATTCTTCAAATATTTTTAATAAAATAGGCAAGATTTACCAATATTTTGATACAATAAATAAAATTTTAATCAGAACTAGGTAAATTACATACTCACAAATTACTTAAAATATTTAAAGTAATAAATTGTATGGCACTACCCAGCAACACACTCTTGCCTTTTTTAAGGCATTTGGCCGTTTTAGTAGTAGAATATTTAGGAAACCTTAATAAAGTGCCTGGCCTTTTGCCCTGTGTCTCCCTCATTCTATAGCATTCTTAATGTAATTTCTGTCATTTTATAGGCTTTCGCCTGTGTATGTATGGGTGAAAACGATAGGATTTGTTACTTGTAGGTTTCTACAATGCGTTGTACAACGCCAAATGCTCCAGTTCGATCGGGAAGGACCTCTCCGAGCCGTTCTATACAAAGCGAGGTTTCTGACAAGGAGAACGGTGGCAGCATCTTAATTTATGATCGTTAGGATTAGATGTTTTTGCTAACACTTACACTTCTATTCTGTGAACTTGAACAATTAATAAAAGTAATCAAGTTTTTTATCAAATACTTGTACTTTTTATATCTGATTTATATCATATTGCGGAAAACTGTATGCATCTACAACGTAATCATTCACATTCATGAATATAGTAAAGAGAAACAATTGTTCACAATAAAATAATTAAAAATAATATTTTTTTACTATTTTATTTAAAAGTTTTAACGACTTAGTTACATTAGTGTGTATTACTAAAATGAAAAAAAAAATCGATTAAAATTTTTGGTTGCTGGCTTTTTATTCGGTTCAATTCCTTTTACAGAAAAGTTGCATTTAAAATTAAAAAAAACTTATATAAAACAAGTAAGGAAGGGCTAAATTCGGGTGCAACCGAACATTTCACAATCTTGCAACTGGCAAGAATCAAAGCCAGCGAAATACTTTAAAGTGTAAAACCATTCCACCATGTTTGAAAATATGATATTAGTTATGTAGGGGCTAGGCCATTTCAGTTATCACACAATGACCGACATTTTCAAGCAAAAGTCAACTATAGGTTCCGGGGTCTAACAGTTTTTATTTAATTTAAACAATGTTTGGTCATAAGGTGGCATACACTGAAGGCATTATTCTTTCAAAGTTCTATCCCGTTATTTTAATTGCTTCTTGATTTGTGTACAGAAAATTGAACGAATCAAGTGGAATTTAATTACTTATGTATACATATAATTAAGACAAATAATATGTTTATACAAATTATAATTGTGGATGAAATATAATACGCTATATTCTTGTGGTATTTTAATCCTTATATTTTTCTAGTATTATTTATATAATCTATTTTAATTTCTTCAAAAAAAAAAAAACTTTATTGACATAATATATTTCCTCTAGTATCGGATAGTAAAATTTTATTGAAATATTCTTTTTACAATTGAAAATTATTGTTGAAGTAGTTTAAACGTGCAATCTTTCCCTTTTGTCACAATTTCGAATTAAGTCTATGCTATTTAAATTTTTTAGTGACAGTGTTTCTTCACCTATTTCAATTATTTCTGTAACTTTAGTTGCGATTTTGTAAAAACAAAATGCTTAGAAGTGCGTAGTTTATTTATTATTTTGAATTTTTTGTATGTATTAGTTTTATTATGATAATAGTAGAAGAATGTTTCTGATTTCGAAACTATTTCCCTCATTTGTCTTTTTGTAGTAGGTTCCAGAACTCTTAAATATTGAAAGGTCTTTGAAAAATGCTCATTTAATTTGACTTGTTGATTTAGTGTTGTGATAGAATTTTGAATGTTTATACTTATGAATTTTAAGTAATGTTCAATGTCTTTTTTATCATTGTCAACCATTGTCCCGAACAAGTATTTGTTAGCAATAAACAAACTATGTTGATTAATCCTCTTTTGATTTTTTTCGATTAGACTTTGGTTTTTAATATGGCAAGTTCATTTGTAAGCAATTCGCGATATGATTTTTGTAATATGGCTATTTTGTATTAAATTGATTTAATTAAATTTAAAATTTTATAGGGATCTACTGTGTGCATAATAAAGTTTGAAGATGTTACGAGAGATATAGAGATGCCGAACTCATCTCTCATTGGCAGTGAGAGAGAATTTCAGAACGTCAAAACCTTCTGAACTCGATCAGCTGTCAAAGCTCAGGAGGTTTTGACGTTTAGCAATTGCAAACGAGGGATGGCCAGATTGAAATCTTACCAAAAAAAATATGTAAACGGAGTAATTTGTTGCACCGTTCAAGACCACTTATAAAAAGTTTAAAGCAATGAAAGTTAAATAAGTTTGTGAAATTTAAATGTACTTATACGAGTATTTGATGAAACATTTTGTAGTTTGAAATATTATAGGATTAATTTTCAATTTAAAAGTATGAAAAACATTTATTGATTGAGAGCTAACAAGCTTAAATCCTTCTATTGGGTATTCAAAGGGCAAAAGTCATCCCATAAAAAGATTTAAATAGTTTCTCCATATATTAACCGACCTCTATAAGGTAATTTGATATCGTAATAAGTGTTGCCATCAATAAGAGTGTTATCCAATTGATCTGAAGATTTTCTTCGCTTAATATTGGATGTATGAATGTTTTATAATCTTAGTTTCATTTTTTTGTTATGTATTTTTGTTTAACCCTAATGCCTTAGGAGTGTTATTATTAATTTTCATTAATCCCAGTATGTCCAGTTCCATTTTTATGATATTTTGCGAAATGCCGGTATATTTCGTTGTCGTAAGTCATGTTGTTAGCATGATACTATTCTAAAAGTGACTTTTTCCAAACACTATTTTTTTCTAATTTTTTTTTTTTTGTTTATCAATTGATTTGTTCGTAAATTATTTGAATCGTTCAATTTCGGTCGTTTGCTTCCTTTATTTCGACTATTCAAAAGGTAAATTATTCAGTGAAACCTTTATGTGCGTTTCATACAAAGTGATCAATTATAGATTGAAATTTGTTACGAAGCCACGAAGAGGTCGCGCTAATATCGGTCGGCGTTCTTTTTGCCATCAACATACTTACATTGGCAGCCCAAGAAACATGCACGAGTGCTTGCAATGCAAAATGGCCACAGATTACGGAATTATTGAGTCGAGGTCAATCAGCCAGATCGTCACGATGTCACAGCAGGACTTTTCAAACAACAGTACGATGTATATATGGTGATGTTACATGCTAAATGTATTCTGTTGAGTGGCAAAAAAAGGATTTGCCGCATGCAAACATTCTTCTTTGGATGGTGGATGATGGTTACACCAGATCAAATTGATGAAATCATTTCTGCGGAAATTCCTGATGCAGAGAAAGATCCAGTATTATGCGAAGTGATAAAAACCAATATGGTTCATGGATCTTACGAACACCACAACCCCACTTCGGTTTGTATGTCTAACAATAAATGAAGGAAACACTATCCACGTGCTTTTCTTTCGGAAATACAAACTGGAAACGATAGATATCCACTGTATCGGCGTCCCTCACCAGTCAATGTCAGAACATTCAGCATTCAATTTAGAGGAATGGATATCGACGTTGACAACACATGGATCGTACTATATTCACAATTATTGTCTAATTCCCATTCAAAACTCATATCAATGTTGAGTATTGCAGTGCGATACCTACTTCGCATGCCACTGAAGTTCGTACATATTAGCCTTCAAATCCGCGTCAATTATGGGATATGAACAAAAATGACATTGCCGGTGACATTTTATATCGTATTCGCTAAGAACTGGGAATGGGCAAATTTCAGTTAATACTTCCAGTGGTTTGATATCAATTCCACCAGCCTTTTGTCCTTCACTTCAACGAAAGATGAACTCATCACGAATGTTTACCCGAACATTGGCCAAATTATTGTAACTACTATTGCTTTAGTGCACTTGCAATTTTAGCTGCCAAAAATGCCGATGTTAATGACCTAAACTGGAGGATTCTAAATCGAATTCCGTGAGGTTTGCGTTCATACAAATCGATCGATCGTCTTGATTTAGTGAAATTTATAAATTCTTTGGAGAGGTTTGGTATGCCGCCGCATCATTTGCGTCTCAAAGTTGGATCTGTCATTATTATGTTTCGCAATCTTCGTGCGCCGAAACTGTGTAATGGAACCCGACTGATTATGACGCTGCCATCGAATACAAGGGGCAGAATGCTTGATTCTACGAATTCCTTTGAGTTCCAACGACTTGCCATTTCAGTTCAAACATATTCAGTTTCCAGTGAAAATTGCATTTGTGATGACAATCAACAGGACACAAAGATAGTCGCTAGAAGTACGGGGCATAAATCTAGAAATTATATGTTTTTCACACGGCCAGCTACTATATAGTGGGTACGTGGCGTGTTCACGAGTTGGAAAACCATCTTATCTGTATATATACGCACCGGAACAGAAACCAAAAAATGTTGTTTATCAAGCAAACTGAAATGAAAGGATAATCCTTCCTTTAATTTTATTTGCATCTATGTACCCACAAAAGGCAGATTACAATCAGGCGATCTCAGTCGTGTACATTTCTTGGAAAATAGTTTATTATTATCTTACTTTATAAAATGCTGGTGATGCGCGAATGTGTGATGTTGTCAGTGCTGCCAAAATTTTCTCGTAGAACGAGATGTTTTCTCAATTACAAAAAATTACCTTAACATCAAATTAAAACAAGTAAGGAAGGGCTAAGTTCGGGTGTCACCGAACATTTTATACTCTCGCATGATAAAGTGATAATCGAGATTTCATTATCCGTCATTTACATATTTTTCAAATACCGTATTTGTGTAAAGTTTTATTCCGCTATCATCATTGGTTCCTAATGTATATACTCGTATTATACAGAGAAGGCATCAGATGGAATTTAAAATAGCGTTATATTGGAAGAAGGCGTGGTTGTGAACCGATTTCACCCATATTTCGTATATGTCATCAGGGTGTTAAGAAAATATTATATACCGAATTGCATTGAAATCGGTCTAGTAGTTTTTGAGATATGGTTTTTGGTCCATAAGTGGGCGACACCACGCCCATTTTCAATTTAAAAAAAAAGCCTGGGTGCAGCTTCCTTTTGCCATTTCTTCCGTAAAATTTAGTGTTTCTGACGTTTTTTGTTAGTTGGTTAACGCACTTTTAGTGATTTTTAACATAACCTTTGTATGGGAGGTGGGCGTGGTTATTATCCGATTTCTTCTATTTTTGAACTGTATATGGAAATGCCTGAAGGAGACGACTCTATAGAGTTTGGTTGACATAGCTATAGTAGTTTCCGAGATATGTACAAAAAACTTAGTAGGGGGCGGGGCCACGCCCACTTTTCTAAAAAGATTGCGTCCAAATATGCCTCTCCCTAATGCGATCCTTTGTGCCAAATTTCACTTTAATATCTTTATTTATGGCTTAGTTATGACACTTTATAGGTTTTCGCTTTTCGCCATTTTGTGGGCGTGGCAGTGGGCCGATTTTTACCATCTTCGAACTTAACCTTCTTATGGAGCCAAGAAATACGTGTACCAAATTTCATCATATCTCAATTTTTACTCAAGTTACAGCTTGCACGGACGGACGGACGGACAGACGGACAGACAGACATCCGGATTTCAACTCTACTCGTCATCCTGAATACTTTGGTATATATAACCCTAAATCTGACTCTTTTAGTTTTAGGACTTACAAACAACCGTTATGTGAACAAAACTATAATACTCTCCTTAGCAACTTTGTTGCGAGAGTATAGAAACAATTTTTAAAGGTTATCATATTAATTTATATTGGAATATTTGTTTATTGTACTTATTTTAATAACATGTTAATGAAATCAATTTAGAAGGGAACCAAGACCAAAAGGAGTTTATCAACATATTTGTTTCATACCATGCCTACCTATACTGTGGGATATTTTAACAATGTCAAAATTTGCAACTATATGAATATAAAATACATAAACAGTCAGTAACTACCTTATATGTGGCATTTCCGGGCTTGCTTTCTTCGCACAGGAATCTTGCTATTATAGTTTCACATTTGTTATTGAAGTTTGAATCAACAGCGCTAAGCTCGAGAGCATTTGGATACTGAGCCAACGCTTGTATATTACTTGCCATTGCTACCTTTGCTGCAGTTTCGACTTCTGTAATTACTGGTTCCCCATCAGTATTGCCAGTAGTTGGAATTATCTGAATACTATATAACTGACACGCATAAAGCCCAGTAATATAGATTGAGGTGGCATTTGTTTGTTTATCAAAACGTTGACTAGATGAGTTCTTATTAATCCAACCCGTCAAACGATATTCTATTACACATAAATCAGCAAATTGGGAAGGGCTCCATGAAATATTTAATGCTTGTGTTTCTGATATAATGTTGACAGCTTGGACAGGTGTAGGTTCTGCAAATAATATATGTATTTAGAATAAAAATATCTGTCATTAGTCCCAATAGAAAACCCAAAGAGTGTTCACGTAATATAATAGATATATGTATAGTATCGGGTGATTTTTTTGAGGTTAGAATTTTCATGCATTAGTATTTGACAGATCACGTGGGATTTCAGACATGGTGTCAAAGAGAAAGATGCTCAGTATGCTTTGACATTTCATCATGAATAGACTTACTAACGAGCAACGCTTGCAAATCATTGAATTTTATTACCAAAATCAGTGTTCGGTTCGAAATGTGTTTCGCGCTTTACGTCCGATTTATGGTCTACATAATCGACCAAGTGAGCAAACAATTAATGCGATTGTGACCAAGTTTCGCACTCAGTTTACTTTATTGGACATTAAACCAACCACACGAATGCGTACAGTGCGTACAGAAGAGAATATTGCGTCTGTTTCTGAGAGTGTGGCTGAAGACCGTGAAATGTCGATTCGTCGCCGTTCGCAGCAATTGGGTTTGTGTTATTCGACCACATGGAAGATTTTACGCAAAGATCTTGGTGTAAAACCGTATAAAATACAGCTCGTGCAAGAACTGAAGCCGAACGATCTGCCACAACGTCGAATTTTCAGTGAATGGGCCCTAGAAAAGTTGGCAGAAAATCCGCTTTTTTATCGACAAATTTTGTTCAGCGATGAGGCTCATTTCTGGTTGAATGGCTACGTAAATAAGCATGCGATTTAACGCCTTTAGACTATTTTTTGTGGGGCTACGTCAAGTCTAAAGTCTACAGAAATAAGCCAGCAACTATTCCAGCTTTGGAAGACAACATTTCCGAAGAAATTCGGGCTATTCCGGCCGAAATGCTCGAAAAAGTTGCCCAAAATTGGACTTTCCGAATGGACCACCTAAGACGCAGCCGCGGTCAACATTTAAATGAAATTATCTTCAAAAAGTAAATGTCATGAACCAATCTAACGTTTCAAATAAAGAACCGATGAGATTTTGCAAATTTTATGCGTTTTTTTTTTAAAAAAGTTATCAAGCTCTTAAAAAATCACCCGATATATACAAGTAAATGTTTCTCTCTTTTACTTTTCTAGTATAACAAACAAATGTACATATGTATACGCCTTACATTGGATGTAACAATATGAAGAGTAGATATAGAAATATTTTTTTTTTATAAAAATGTATTTTATTTGCAGGCATATAAACATTTCGTTGCAAAATGATAAACTTCTCTATTCGCGTGGCTGTATTACTTAAGCTCATGGTACCGTGGATTGCCGTATACACAATGGATAAAAATAACAGAAGCAAGCATGTGTATTATACATTTTGGTTTTTATTTAAGGAGGTATTCTGGTCTAGAAATTAAAAAAAATCGATTTTTTTTTTTTTTTATATTTTCAAAGTTTGACTATTCAAGAATATGTGTACAAGAGGATTTTTCAAAATTCAAATTATTTTCGGAGATATAGGCATTTTTCTGACCCGGCATCCAAACTGGTTCGGCCGGAACTAATCGAACAAAAGACTTTACGCGAAACTTTAAACGCGTTTTTCTCAAAACTGACTTTTTCGGAACGATACCCACAATTTCTCAGGTTCTAATTGACCTATTTACTTTTGTATAGAGTCTTCTTTATAGGCTTGTCTATGATTGGAACTAGTCCCATTCCCAAGTTTTTATTTTTATTATTTTTTAAAAATTCGAAATAGTCAGAAAAAGTGATCCAAAAAAACTTTTTTTTTGCCATTTTGTGAAAAAAAAAATTTCCCACCTTTCCGTAGTTCCGGCCATTGTGACATTATTCTAGATTAATAAACGTTTTTTTTTAGTTTCAGATAACTAGGAGGGTTGGAATCATGGTTATGGTCACGTGGAAATTTTTAGAGATCCCCCACTTCGTCAACTCGAAATTTTTTACTTTTTTTAGTTTTTAATTTTTTTCTGTACTCTTCTAAAATTAACAAATAACTAATAAAAAATGGATAGTAAAAATATTAATTGCCTTTTTTTTACGACACTTTAAAAATTACCTGAAATTCATTCTTCTAGTTCAGAATACTCCCTTAAAGGAAATCAATTATTTGTGGACCACAAATGGGAACCTATAAATCGGAAGCAGCACACAACAACCCATTATATGCCTGCGTGCGGAGCATGCCAAAACAGTACTTAAAGTAGGCAAAGTAAAGATCGAGTGGTCTATCTAACGAGTGATATTGGACTCCAAATTAAAATTTAAGAAACACCTGGCGTATACTTCGGTTATGGCAAACATAATATATAATGACGGGCATCCACTCGTGGGAACCTACACTTCCACCTAACCAAAATACTGAGTTGACATATTATATATAGTATGCTTTGGAAGCTAACTGTTTCCGATTCCATCGCGACTTTAGTCCATATTGTTCGACGTGTTCACAGTTCATATTCCATGAAGTTATTTTAAATGCGGTGGTGCTGTGGGAGAGATATGAGTTGGCAGTAGATTTGGCTTAGCGGATTAAAGGTCCGCACTTCGGCTTTCGATGCTTTCTCTTATTATAAAAAACATCGTGGTTATAAAAATTAACCGCAACCACTATATATATATACATATATACACTTATAAGCAAATTTAGTTTTTATTATTTTGGTTTTTTGTTAAATACAGCGAATAAAAGTATACCAATTAGTTTACGTTAACTTTTGCTTTATAACCAATAGTAAAAGTATGTATAATAATATAGATGTAATAAATAAATAACTTAAAATAAAATGTTTTTGGAAATTTCAAAAATATTTTTAATTTTGGGTAAACTAGAGCAATTCAGCTTTGTGTTTTTTTATGTGACACTGCTGAATAAGTGTAACAAAGTGGTGAAAGTGTGGAGGATTGTCACCCCGCTATGGCGCGTTCAGCAGTTTTGAAGTTTTGAAGACATAGTGTTTCACTAATTTTAACCACTTTTGACTGGCTGGGTTCAATATGTTTATATATATATGCATGGACATGATAATATTGCTGTAGAAGTACTATCTTTGCTCTTCAATGCAATTCTTAATATCGGATACTATCCTAATTCATGGAAAAAGTCGCAGATTATTTTGATAGATAAACCTGAGAAAGACTTAACACAGCCGTCTTCATACAGACCAATCAGTCTTCCACCCTGTCTTTCTAAAATATTTGAAAAATTGTTACTATCAAAGATGACTCCTTTCCTCCAAAATAGTATAACAACACCGCACCAATTCGGTGTTTCGTGAAAAACATATCACGATAGAGCAAGTAAATAGACTTACTAACGAAATAAGAAAAACATTTGAGCAGAGAGAGTACTGTTCAGCTATATTTCTAGACGTGGCTCCGCCCTTTTATATATATAAGATTAAAAATATTCTATCTTTAGAATTATATAAAACATTGGAGTCTTATTTAAAACAATATACAATTTATTGTAAAGGTGGGAGATTTCATATCTGATGAACCACAGATAAGGGCTGGTGTATCACAGTGTTTTGGGCCCAACTCTATACATAATATATACAACAGATCTTCCAATAGTTAATATCATGTTGATTTCAACTTTTGCGGATGACACAGCTTTATTGAGCCGTAGCAAATGCCCCATTATAGCATCAATAATATTAGCGGAGCACTTGAGTTCTGCCGAAGAATGGCTAGCCAACTGGCGTATAAATGTGAATGAACGGAAGTGTAAGCATGTTACATTTTCGCTAAGGCCAAAAATGTGCCCGGCAGTAAAAATAAACAATATTTTAATACCCCAAGCGAACGTAACTTATCTTGGTATTCACCTAGATAGAAGACTTACGTGGAGAAAACATATATCTAGTAAAATAATTTGCATGAAGATAAGAGCTGCAAATTTAAATTGGCTTTTAAATAAAAACTCCAAACTTAGCCTAGACAACAAAGTGCTTTTATATAATGCGGTCATAAAGCCGATTTGGATGTATGGCATTCAACTGTGGGGTACGACCTGTGCAACTAATATTGATATAATATAAAGGTTCCAATCAAAAATGCTTGGAACAATCACGTGTTCATCATGGTACATGCGTAATGAAAATATCCATAAAGACCTTGCTATTTTTATGGTAAAGAAAGAAGTAGAAGACAGCAGAATTAAATACATATATATCTAAACTGCGAGATCACCCAAACCCTTTCGTTTTTCGGATGTCGAGATAAACCATTTTTATCCCCAAAAACTGAAGCATTCCCCTCTCTTACACTTCCAGACCGAAGAACACCGGAAATTATTTATCCTTTCATTTATGTTATATTCTATTCCTTCTCCAATGGGTTTCTCCGTGGTTCTAAATATAACAAAAACTCTTTGGAACGTAAAAAAGTAACCTGTCCCATGAATGTGGGTATATATGTAGAGTTTCCCCAGCATTTGTTTAGCACTTGTTGCATAGTTATTTGTCTGAAGGAATTTGACAAGAAGGATCAGAAAGGTGTTCTAAATAAGTAAGCCCTACATCACTTCATATTCAGGATAGTAACAAAACGACCATCAAGTGAAACCACGTTTCCGGAGTTTTGTATCTTCTAGTGAATATAACTAGAGTAGTTTTACTTGGTTTAATTACGAACTAGTAGCATCTTCGTGACCAATTAGTAGCATCGCAGAGATACTCAAGAGAGTTTTGCTATGTGTTTGGTTCAATAGGTTGATTATAATAAATTATGAGTTGGTACTCTACAAGGTGGAGGTTCTTGTATACCCATCTAATAGGCGGACTACGTGATTACTACATGTCTCTGTTCCTGGCGAGTGAATTCATCTCAAAATAGGTTTTTGAAAATCGACAGGCCCACGTCAGAGGAATAAGACATGGCACGGCCCACTATACCATATGCCATACCTCAAAAACTACTTGACCCATTTCAACAGGATTGAATTTATATTATTGACATCTTCATATTAAAGTTTAAAATAGGGCAAATTGTGACTATATACAATGGCGAGCATTAGTTTTGGACTATGGACAGAGTGGTGAATTTAACCTCAAATGCACGATCCACATAATTTACACAGTTCAACTTACCGCCTTAAAGACATATGCCTGCTGTTGAAATTGAATAAAAATTTGCACAATACACGTGATTGATATGATGGTTTCCAATTGAAATGTTAGGAAACGAATAACTTATTTTTTTTTTATTTTTTTCACAATTTTACAGTGAACACAATACCGGTTTGTCACATGAAATTAACTGAGCAGAGAACAATGAGTAGCTGTCAAACAATGTACTCGTATCACGCACCGGCGCTATCTACTTAAAATATTTGTTTGTAGTACATGCTATGTATCAGAGATGGCGCTGGTTTCTGTTGAAATTTTTCCTGAAATTTCTTTGCTATAAACCTCACGGAGCCCGAGACCTTTCCAACGAATGCAAAACCGTGGAAATCGGTTAGTGCGTTCTGGAGTTATAGCGTCAGGAAGGAGAACCCGACTTAATTTAATATAGTAAATGATATTTCAAATAAATATTATACAAAAACTTCCAATTACATATCGCAATAATTTTTGGTTTATTTGACTCTGAACGCGAAACTATATAAATATTCCTGATATTAGTTAAGTGGGGCTACGTCAAGTTATAGCCCAATTGTATATGCTTTACGCACAGATATACTATACATAGTAGTTTTCGGCCATTTTCACACAGTCATATGGAATATGAGAAGAAAGCCACGTAATAAATTTAGTCGAAATCGGTAGGTCGGGTCCCGAGATATCTGATTTTATCAAAAAGTGGACGGTGCCCAAATTTTCAAATCGTCTCCCATAAAACCCTCTCATACCATATCGAGGATAAAACTGAATGTCTCTGGCGTATTGGTTATTGATTAATTGCGCTTTTAATAGTTTTGAACAGTATAGTTATATATAAATAACACAAAACTATTATATTTTGTAGCATCAGGTTGCAAAAGTATAACAAATAAAGAAGGACTAAGTTCGGATGCCATCAAACATTTTATACTCTTGCAATTTGAAAGAATCAAAGCCAGGAAAATACTTTAAGTCACCGGGTTATTTAAACTATTATACTCTGTAGTACACTATTGCGAGAGTATAACTGTGATCAAATTGAAATGTGAACTTCGCGTGTTTTTCGAATCTGTAATTTTTTTTTGTAAGTAGATAGTACTGTTAGTGACATCTATGCTAAATTTCACGTCAAAATATTTATTAGTATTTGAGATACTCGTCGTTTTGTGAGGCTGTAAAAGTGAATTCCTCGATTTTTACTATGTCTGTATTTATTGAACAAAGAAGTGATCATTTCGCCATATTTTCAACTAATACTCGTATTGTGTCGCAACCTGATTTACCTTCGTGTTACTTCGGGTTCACATGACCACGTTGAGAACACTTTTGACTCAATTAAGAATAAAAAAGCTGAATCGAAGAAAGCTCTGATGGCCAACGCGACGAGGATTTTCCAAGTGTATATGATAACTGGAAAATTCGTTGGCATAAGTGTATTGCAGCAGGAGGGGATTACTTTGAAGGAGATGAAATGGACAAAATACACGTTTCAATGTGATCACCATCGAGATGCTCAGTAGGCCGATTAAGTTGGCCATAAGTTGAGCGAAGCGCGCGAAAGACGTTCTTTACAGAACGTGAGTTTTGATATTAAAGTTGAACAATTTGTAAACATTGTTCAGACGTAAATATAATATTTTCATGATGAAATGCCAAACTTTCTTCTTCTTAATTGGCGTAGACACCGCTTACGCGATTATAGCCGAGTTAACAACAGCGCGCCAGTCGTTTCTCCTTTTCGCTACGTGGCGCCAATTGGATATTCCAAGCGTAGCCAGGTCCTTCTCCACTTGGTCCTTCCAACGGAGTGGAGGTCTTCCTCTTCCTCTGCTTCCCCCGGCGGGTACAGCGTCGAATACTTTCAGAGCTGGAGTGTTTTCGTCCATTCGGACAACATGACCTAGCCAGCGTAGCCGCTGTCTTTTAATTCGCTGAACTATGTCAATGTCGTCGTATATCTCGTACAGCTCATCGTTCCATCGAATGCGATATTCGCCGTGGCCAACGCGCAAAGGACCATCAATCTTTCGCAGAACTTTTCTCTCGAAAACTCGCAACGTCGACTCATCAGTTGTTGACATCGTCCAAGCCTCTGCACCATATAGCAGGACGGGAATTATGAGCGACTTATAGAGTTTGGCTTTTGTTCGTCGAGAGAGGACTTTACTTTTCAATTGCCTACTCAGTCCGAAGTAGCACCTGTTGGCAAGAGCAATCCTGCGTTGGATTTCCAGGCTGACATTGTTGGTGGTGTTAATACTGGTTCCTAAATAGACGAAATTATCTACAACTTCAAAGTTATGACTGTCAACAGTGACGTGAGTGCCAAGTCGCGAGTGCGACGACTGTTTGTTTGATGATAGGAGATATTTCGTCTTGCCCTCGTTCACTGCCAGACCCATTTGTTTTGCTTCCTTGTCTAGTCTGGAGAAAGCAGAACTAACGGCGCGGGTGTTAAGGCCGATGATATCAATATCATCAGCATACGCCAGCAGCTGTACACTCTTATAAAAGATGGTACCTTCTCTACTAAGTTCTGCAGCTCGAACTATTTTCTCCAGAAGCAGATTGAAAAAGTCTCACGATAGGGAATCGCCTTGTCTGAAACCTCGTTTGGTATCGAACGGCTCGGAGAGGTCCTTCCCGATTCTGACGGAGCTCTTCGTGTTGCTCAGCGTCAGTTTACACAGCCGTATTAGTTTTGCGGGGATACCAAATTCAGACATCGCGGCATAGAGGCAGTTCCTTTTCGTGCTGTCGAAAGCAGCTTTGAAATCAACGAAGAGGTGGTGTGTGTCGATTCTCCTTTCACGGGTCTTTCCCAAGATTTGGCGCATGGTGAATATCTGGTCGGTTGTTGATTTTCCAGGTCTAAAGCCACACTGATAAGGTCCAACCAGTTTGTTGACGGTGGGCTTTAATCTTTCACACAATACGCTCGATAGAACCTTATAAGCGATGTTGAGGAGGCTAATCCCACGGTAGTTGGCGCAAATTGTGGGGTCTCCTTTTTTATGGCCAAACTTTACTGAACAAAAATAACATGACAGCTTGACACGACTAATGCGTGATCAGTCAAGAAAAAGGCTATTGAAAAGTACCTCTACTTGGATCACCTTTTATAATATTATAATATTGACTTAGCATACTGCTACGATGTCATAGATGCGTTTCGAACCGCCGCCAATCGACAGGAGTCCCTTTTTAACTCGATTGGCTACTAATGAGGGATCCAAAAGCTAATAAAATGCTCATGCAATGTGGAATATATGATGGTGTCACTAACGCCTCTAGTTGCCTCAATCAATTTTGTAATATTAGTTTCAATAAGCAAATAAACAATCAATAAACACTGGTTCATGATGGAGTTTTATCGCCAAAAATTTAACTAATCCATGCAAAGTTGCTCAGTTAGAGAAATGTAAAAAATAACCGAACGAAAACGTTAGCGATTTATTTCCAATTTGCATTAAGAAGAATATGTAAGGGATCGTCTCAGTGTGAAATTTTCGAGAAATCGTTTTTTTTTTGTTGCATTATCGGATAGTACACACTATAATAAACATACTCTGAAATTTTGAAATCGAAATTCAAATTACTACGGTCGCTACATCGTTTCACAGAGTGGAGAACGGAGCGAGACATCTGCCGCGTTCGCGTTTTCATTCTTTTCTCAGAATGGTGTTTTTCAAAACGTTTGCCACTCTCAAAGAAAGAGTTTTAAAGAATTGAAGATTTCTAGTTCCAATTTGGAGAGAGCATTTTGAATGTCATTTGCTATCGCGCTATGGAAGCTGTTTTTTTGAAATCTTCCTACTTTTTTCTGCGAAAAACTGTCGAAAAAAGGACAAAATTCGATACTTTTTGTTCAAACCGCCGCCATTTTGTCAAAAAACAAACAAAGAATGCAGAGAGAATAGGAGAAATATCAAATAGCCCAAAAACAACTTCAGTTATCCAAAGCCTACGAAAGCATGATTATGGAACATGGTATATTTTTGACTTTAAATTATATATAGGTTATGTACTGAGTCCTATGCAATAATTTTTTGTTTATTTATAAATACATATGGCAATCGCATTACTACATATATATATATATATATTTTTATTTACTATTACTCACGAGCTTCCAAAGTTTTTAACCTTATTTCGCTGGGTAAACCGAACGACCCATTGATATTTCGCTTCTAGACACTTTTCTGTTTTCACTGAAACATTCCAATATATTCCGAGCTCAGTTGCATACAAAACGAAACAAGGAATACATAGTTAACCGTTAGGCTTGAGGACGCCCGCTGTCATTACTATATAGGACTACGCATCATACGATCAACTCTCTTCTCCTGCTGGCAGCCACCGTGTGCGCATCGTACAATAACCACCACAACTGGTGACCCCGACGTGATTTGAACAGCCAACCCGACGTGATCAATAGTTTTACCGCGATCAATTAATACAAGTATAATTTTAAAATTCGCTAACTATTTCGGCTACAGTGCACCTCGTTTATTAAATAAAACTACGCCAACACTTTTCAACTACAGTGCACTTTGTGTATTGGTTTTTGTGCTCATCTGCGCACGTGGCTGCCCACGCATACGAACTATTGGAGGACAACTGGAGTTTTCCCGCAGTGCTGATCAGTACAGCTTTGAGAGCAGCACATACAACTTTTCAACTGATTAATTTTTTTCGCTAAATCGCTATGCCAGATAGCGCAAACGTGCAAGTGGCAGACAGTATAACGCCACTCCAGCGTGTTTCTATACGATGTCCGCTCTTCAATTCCGAACGACCAGCCTTGTGGTTCGCCCAACTCGAGGGACAATTTCATCTCGCCGGAATTTTCGATGAAATTACGCAATACCACTACGCTTCCTCACACCTTGACGCCAAGGCCGCCGCAGAAGTGGAAGACCTTCTTTTGAATGTTCCCACAGAAACGCCCTACACTCGCCTAAAAGGGACACTGATCGAACGCCTTACGCTCTCTCGAGAAGCACGACTACAACAGCTTCTCGATCGAGAGACCTTGGGTGATAGAAAACCGTCGCAATTTCTACGCCATCTTAGAAGCCTCGACAACACCGTTCCGGACAACATTCTTCGTACTAAGTGGCTTAGCAGACTTCCGATGTCAACGCAATCTATACTTGCATCCCAAGCGGATATGAATCTCGATAAACTCGCGTCTCTGGCAGACAAAATACACGACATCGCACTACCAGCAGAAATTAATTCGCTCCAAGAATCAACAACAACATCAGCAATAGAATCACGCATTTCCCGTCTTGAAGCTTCGATTAACGAGCTAGCTTCCAGTTTTAAGCGGCAGAGCATATCTCGTTCCCGTTCTCGTCAGCGCTTTCGTTCGCGCACATCTTCTCCAGCACTGAACAACGACACATGCTGGTATCATCAAAATTTCGGCAATAAAGCGAAACGTTGCCGATCGCCTTGCTCGTATCAGGGAAACCTACCGTCGGACCGTTAGTGGCGGTTAACGGCTCCTCACTCGAATCAAACCGCCTTTTCATAACAGACCGCGCCACCAAAATCCAATTCCTGGTGGATACTGGCGCTGATCTCTGTACTTTTCCTAAATCACTCGCACCGTGGCCGTCCGAACGAATCAACTATAATCTCACAGCAGCAAATGGGTCTACGATTAACACCTATGGTTGCATAACTCTAACACTAAACCTTGGCCTCAGACGGAATTTTACATGGCGCTTCGTGGTGGCGGACATAACGAAACCTATTATTGGCGCAGATTTTTTAGCTCATTTCGGCATCTTACCCGACCTCAAGAATAGCTGCCTTATCGACTCGATAACTGGACTAAAAGCCGCATGTAAGTTATCTCCATCAAAAATCATTTCGGAAATTAAAGTACTGCCCGTCGATCCTATATGGGCAGATACACTAAAGGAGTTCCCTAACCTGACAAAGCCTGAAGGAATCTGTCAGCCAACAAAACATACGACGCAGCACCACATATCTACTACACCAGGCCCTCCAGTTTCCTGTAAAGCTCGAAGACTTGTTCCCGACAAACTTAAAATTGCCAAGACAGAGTTCGAGAAAATGCTACAACTAGGAATCGCTCAACGTTCGAAGAGCTCCTGGTCATCTCCGCTCCACCTGGTTCCAAAGAAGTCTGGCGAATGGCGACCTTGTGGGGATTATCGACGACTTAACGCCCGTACACTGCCAGACCGATATCCTGTTCGTGTTCTCGAGGACTTTACTGCCAATCTAACCGGCAAAACAGTATTTTCAACAATTGATCTAGTACGCGCTTTTAATCAAATACCTGTTTCCAAAGAAGATGTAGACAAAACCGCAATTATAACACCGTTTGGTCTTTTCGAATTTCCGTTCATGACGTTCGGACTTCGAAATGCCGCACAAACATTCCAACGATTTATCGACGAGGTAACACGGGGACTAGACGACTTCTTATTCCCATACATAGACGACATCCTAATCGCTTCCAAGGATGTTACGCAACACCGCAGTCATCTTCGCTTACTTTTCGAACGACTCACTAAGTATGGTGTCGTAATTAACACCGCTAAGTGCCGTTTTGGTCAGTCTGAAGTGGATTTTTTGGGACACCGCATTTCAGCCAAAGGAATCTTACCACTTTCTGGTAAAGTAGACGCGATAGTTAACTTTCCACGACCAAAAACGATCCGAAAACTGCGTGAGTTCCTTGGCATGATAAATTTTTATCGTAAATTCCTTAAAAACGCTGCTAAGTTACAGACACCCCTGCACGAGTATATCCAAGGAACTTCAATAAAAGGTTCTCATCCGGTCCCCTGGACACCAGAAGGGGATGCAGCGTTCGTTCAATGCAAAGAAGAGCTACGTAAAGCAACAATATTAGCATACCCTGATACAACGCTCCCTTGGGCAATATTTACTGATGCTTCAGAATATGCTATCGGCGCCGTCCTCCAACAACGGCGAGGACAACACTGGGAACCATTGGCCTTCTTCAGCCAAAAGCTTCAACCCGCTCTTAGGAAACACTGTCCTTACGACCGCGAGCTTCACGCTATCTACGCAGCTTTACGAAAATTTCGTTATATTTTCGAAGCACGACACATCACGATATTCACGGATCACAAACCTTTGCTACACGCTTTTTCTCAGGACCCCGATCGAGCGACACCCTGGCAATTCCACCGCCTAGATTTCATCAGCCAGTTTACAACCGATATCCAACATATAGCCGGAAAAGACAACATCGTCGCAGATGCTCTTTCTCGCATCGAAGAAATTTCAATGGCAGTATCTTCAAACGAACTTGCTCAAGCACAAGCTGAGGACGAGGAGCTTCAGCAAAGAATACAAAGGGAACAACACGATTCACTAAACTTGCGACCAGTCAACATTCCAGGCTGCAATAAACCAATTTATTGCGACGTTTCGACCGATATTATTCGTCCATACGTTCCCACCGCGCTGAGGAAGAAAATATTCGACGCTCTCCACAGCATTAGTCATCCCGGAGCACGAGCCTCCGCCAAATTGTTAACGCAACGATACGTTTGGCCTAGCATTAACCGCGACTGCCGTTTGTGGGCTCGAGCATGCCTAGCTTGCCAACGAAATAAGGTATCTCGCCATGTTTTATCACCAATCCAAAACTTTCCAAGCCGCACAAGACGTTTCGAACATATCCATGTGGACATCATTGGTCCATACGTACCTTCAAAGGGGTATCGCTACTGCTTGACAATCATCGATCGTTTCACCAGGTTTCCAGAGGCATTTCCCATTGATAGTATCGACGCCGAATGTGTTGCCCGCACACTTTTTGCTGGATGGATATGCCGCTACGGTGTACCATTACAAATCACAACGGACCAAGGAACACAGTTTAAGAGCCAACTCTTTAGCGCTCTCGCTCGTCTCCTCGGCAGTAAACATATAAATACCACCACTTTCCATCCGCAGTCGAATGGAATGGTGGAACGTCTTCACCGACACCTGAAGGATGCCATTCGTTGTCACGAAAACAGCTCATGGGTCGACATGTTACCCATCGTTCTTCTTGGAATTCGCGCCGCTTGGAAGGAAGATCTTGGCGCAACTCCTGCCGATCTCGTTTATGGAGAGCCAATTCGTTTACCAGGTGAATTCCTAGCGCCTTCGCCACGATCTGGTTTGCCACCATCCAATTTGGCATTACGCTTGAGGAATTACTTCGCAGAGCTTGCACCACAACCCATCGTCCGACATGGTCAGAGGAAAACATTCATTTTCAAAGAATTATCTACATGTTCACACGTTTTTATTCGTCGCGACGCTCCACACCACGCATTCACTTCACCTTATGAAGGACCTCACCGAGTCATTTCAAAGCATGAAAAATATTTCATCGTAAACGTCAGAGGCGAAAACACTACAGTTTCGATCGACCGACTAAAGCCTGTTTATCTACTTCCCGACGATAAGCTCAACGAGAGTGAGCAGAACAACGACGATGACAACAATACTACGCTAACTACATTAACTTCACCAGAGTCATCTGAACCTGGGACATCTCGATTTTCGTCCTCATCATACCGCCCATCTGAATCCGATTCCAATTTATCTACACCATCACCCAAAAGACGGGTTAGATTCCGCTGAACTACTAATCATCTTCCTAAATTATCAATAATTTTGATAACGTTCTCCAAGAAGGGGAGTACTTGTGGGACGAGCCACAATATATTATAATATTATATTTCAACGTTTAATACAACATGGCAACATCATGTCAGCAAGTCAGCTGCGCCTGGCTTACAAGCAACGCTGAAACGAATACGACACAAAGCGAAACAAGGAATACATAGTTAACCGTTAGGCTTGAGGACGCCCGCTGTCATTACTATATAGGACTACGCATCATACGATCAACTCTCTTCTCCTGCTGATAAGCAGCCACAAAAGTGGTCGTGTGAAATACCCCATATACGTAAATAAAATTTAGATTCGATTTGTACTTTATTATTATTCAATGAAGGCGAGTGAACTGCACATTCTGTCTAGAAATTACCATTAAATATGCAAACCACTGGAACACCAATTTGCACCACCGCTAAAAATAAAGCAACTGCCAAGATCCTGCAGGTACGAAAATTTATTGTTTGGAATGAATGCTAATGAGAGGTCACTGGAGACACTACAGAACGTTGAAAGATCTTCATGACAACCAAAATATTTTTGTTGGGCCATGATTCTGTTGTCAGGTGATTTTCGTCAGACTCCTCCAGTTATTCCCCGACCAACTGTTGCTGATGAACTAAATGCATGCCTAAAATCATTGAAATTGTGGCAGTACGTAAAGACACTTCAATTAACAACTAATATGCGAGTAATGTGCAACAAGATGAAACTGCAAATATGTTTGCGAAACAGTTGTTATACTATATATTGGAAATAATAAAGTCGCAGTGGAAATCTCATCGGATTCATCACATTACCTACAGATTTCTGTTACATCACAGACTCAAAAGAGAAGTTTATTTAGCGCATACTCTGCAACCATTATTTTTATTATTTTAAACATTTACAATTTTAAGCACGCCCATAAGCATTGAAAAAAAAATAAATGGGACCCACATTAATTAGTGACATCTCTGAGTGTGAAAATAGTTGAAATTGGATATTCGTCAAAGACATTAAATTTTACACCAAAGATGGTATAAGAAGGCTTAATGTAATCGGTGTGAAAACTAGACAAGCCATCCATAGCTTGGTATCTATTCGACCAACCAAACGTGGTGTTACGGTGTGAAAATACCCGAAATCGGTAGGTACCATGACTACATTCTATTTCCTTTGCTTTACAATATCCAAATCAAACACCAACGAAGTTATCGGGAAAAAGTTTTAAACAAATAGTGCTCTTAAAAGGGGCGATACACGACACACAAGTGCGTTCGATCTGTGTGAAATCGTTTCGCCATACACGACATACGAATCCATTTTGTATGTACGAAGAAAGAGGCCGAAATGCGCGAGTACGAAGAGCTTGATAAGCTGGCCGACAGGGGTAATGCTCGAAAATTCTACGAAAAAATGTGGCGGCTTACAGAAGGTTTCAAGAACGGAGCATACTCTTGTAGAACCCCCAAAGGTGATCTAGTCACCAATGCCCAGAGCATACTTAAATTATGGAGGGAACACTTCTCCAGCCTGCTGAATGGCAGTGAAAGTACAACGCCAGGAGAAGGCGAACCCGATTCCCCAATCGATGACGATGGAGCAGACGTTCCATTGTCCGACCATGAAGAAGTTCGAATAGCAATTACCCGTCTGAAGAACAACAAAGCGGCGGGGGCCAATGGATTGCCGGACGAGCTTTTCAAACGGTGGCGAAGAACTGATAAGGAGCATGCATCAGCTTCTTTGTAAAATATGGTGGGACGAAAGCATGCCCAACGATTGGAATTTAAGTGTGCTATGCCCAATCCATAAAAAAGGAGACCCCACAATCTGCGCCAACTACCGTGGGATTAGCCTCCTCAATATCGCATATAAGGTTCTATCGAGCGTATTGAGTGAAAGATTAAAGCCCACCGTCAACAAACTGATTGGACCTTATCAGTGTGGCTTCAGACCTGGAAAATCAACAACCGACCAGATATTCACCATGCGCCAAATCTTGGAAAAGACCCGTGAAAGGAGAATCGACACACACCACCTCTTCGTCGATTTCAAAGCTGACTTCGACAACACGAAAAGAAGGTGCCTTTATGCCGCGATGTCTAAATTTGGTATCCCCGCAAAGCTAATACGGCTGTGTAAACTGATATTGCTAAACCCTTAACTAAATGCCAAAGTAGATACTAAAAAAATAGATTACATAGAAGCATTCCAAAAGCTAAAGTTATTAATTTCTGAAGACCCAATTCTAACAATACCAAATTTTGAAAATAAATTCATATTAACCATTGACACGAGCAATGCAGCTTTGGCAGCTGTTCTCTACATCAGTAGAACCTTGTGTAAACCAACATGAAGTAAATTACACTGTCATAGAAAAGGAATTGTTAGCTATAGTTTGGGCAACTAAAACCTTCCGACATTATCTGCTAGAACGACATTTCGAAGTAGCATCCAATAATCAGCCATTGAGCTGGCTGCATAAGTTAAAAGAACTTAATGCAAAGTTGAGGAGATGGAAAATTAGACTTTCAGAGTACGACTTCGTTATAAAATATATTAAAGAAAAGAAAATCAAAGGTATTACTAGCATACAACGAGAGACTTATTTAAAAAAACAAATAATACACATCTCCTATAAAGACATAACCATGAAACAGCTAAACAATATTTACTTGACCATTTTTGCTCCAAAAAACAGCGCTCCATATATTGACAGTGATGCAGATTTTGAAATGATTCCAATCGCATATAAAGAAACCATAAATTCAAAATACAACGAAAATGTCTGAAGCCTTATTTACTAAAAAAAACATTCCTAATTGTTTAAGAAATTAGTTCTAACTACACACAAAGAACTCTTACATCCAGGAATTCAGAAAACTACAAAACTTTTTGGCGAAGCACACTAATTTCCCAATAGCCAACTCCTCATTCAGAATATAAGTAACGAATGTCAAACATGCAGATATAGAAAAACTTCACAAAACAATAAATGGATTACGAAAAACTAATTCGACAGTGAACCCAAGCTAAGCAAGATAGAAACAATACTTTATACCTACAATCATAAAACTAAACACGACCCTACTGGACAAACTCATGCTCACATATTTCTTTATGCCGGACAACCGACGTTAGATACACAACGAAACAAAGAAACTAAAACTAACGAAATGAACAAAAACAGAACAGAATACGAAGTTGACACTAGATATAGAAAGGGATCGTTACAAAAGGGAAGGTTTAAAAACCCATTTAAACTAACAAAGAACGTCAAACAAACTGACGACGATCATTACAAAATTACTAACAGAAATAGAGAAACACATTACTATAAGACCGAATTCAAGAAACAAAAAAATATTAATCAAATTCCTAGTCTCTGGTAAGTCATAATACTCCTCCTAACTTGTATGAAATTATGCCAAGCTCAGCTATCGATACACCTATTTTCCGACAAATCAATAAAAATTCCGTCAGAATACCAACATCAATGTCTTCGAATCAACCTTACTGATATTGACAACATAACCAATTATTTCAACACTAAAGTAATCAACTACACCAATATTCCACAAACTAAACATTGTGGATGAACGACGTAATCCAGATATTCAACAGTGCTATGGAAAAGATTAAAGAATTTGAAAATAAACAAAATAATAAAGTAACAGCTATTATATGAACTAATCCAATTTACTGAATTTATAGAAGATATTGCAATGGGAATGCAACTGTCCCGACTGGGATCATTTAACGCAAAATTACTTAATTACGACAAGTAACATTAACCTGGACTAACACAAACAATAGTTTATATCATTAATAGTGTAATACCTTATCCGTATAGTAATGGTTATCAGCTTGATCATGTAGAAAAAATACCTTAATGAATGTAAATATTCATCACATACGACTTAATTTAATAGAGTTCGTTCCTGAAAAAGAAAACGTGGAGGCCATTTGAATGATGTTGTCTTCAGAACTTAATTGTATCGATTGTACTTCGCTTTAGATAAAAAACTTTTTAATTTCCTTAAAAATTAGTGTTTTTATTAAAAAAAAAAATCATAGCACTTTTATTGGAAAACCAAAGATCTTTATCTCGATTTAGTTTGAATGGCAGTTATATGCTGTAGATCAGCGGTTTCCACCAATGAACAGCTTCTCTGGGATAAAGGGCAAAATTTCAGATCAATATCTAAACACAGGTCTATAGATATGTATGTATATATGTAGATGTAAACAGGCTCAGTGCTAAATTTTGTAATAGGAATTTATTTTTTCGAACTAGTAGTAATTACCTGAATATTCCGTACTTGTGTAAAGTGTTCGCTCAATAATCTCACCATCTTCGATAATTAAAGACTTGATTGAAACTGTGGCAACATAATTATTGCATGGCATAAGGTCATAGCTAGAATAAATGTAAATAATATATATTGTAATTGTAGAAAATAAAACCAAGTTTTAATAAATATAAATAAATATTTATTTAATTGCCACGTTCTAACACTAAAGGGAATATTTTAGGGTAGAAATTAGGAAATATTTTACACATGTTGAAAGCTCACCTCAAGAATATTTCCACAAAAAAATTCAGCAAAGTTTTCGGTTCACACCCTACCCAACTTGACGATTCGAATGGTTGGCTGTTGGTCCGTCTGTCTGTCTGTGCTGTTAAAAGTAGCCATATGTATGTAATACCATGTTCAGACCGAAAATTTAAAAGATTAGATTACATTTAAGCATTTCATAACCCAACAGTGTTGAAAAGATTAAAAACAGCTGTTTTTGCCATTCAAGAATTTACATCGCTCAATATTTATCAAAAGAAAACATTGCCATATAGTATTTTGTAATAAAAACCGTATTCTTTTAAATATTTTCCATATAATGGAAACAATGGGCGCATTTTTTCATTTGGGAAGCCGATTTTCAGCAGAAATTAGATTCATTGCTCTAATAAAAATTTGTTTGTTTACATTTTTTCCTTTTTGTAGTGTCTAAATCAGCTGTGATAATGTAATAGATTTCCAATGCAGTCAAGTAGATGGCGCAAAATCAGAGTCGCACAGAGAGCGTTTAGCGTGGATCAGTTTCAAATCACTCCGATGAAGTGATTTTGAACTGTCATTTTTGTATGGCGAAATCTTGATAAATCTATAAGATTAGTGGGATAAACCACTCAACAGCCGAAATCGTGTGATTAAGTGTCGGTCTGAACATGGTATAAAACATTTGAGTTTTCGATTGGTATAGAATCGTTTCGTCAAACACAATATATAAATACAATTGCGAGAATTAAACGGGCAATGTAATTGTAATTTTATCATTGTCGTTTAATCAAAGGATGGCTACATTTTTACCGAACATTTTTAAAACTGATAGGACTCATTGTTCTCATAATTTTAAAATGAAATTGGGATCTCTTCTTATTTGATTGACGTTTTCCTCATATCCCCCATACATTCAATTTAGCTTTGATTGAGTTTATATCACATATGTATGTTCATAACTAATTTCAGTTACTTTGATTTTAATTTAATTAGTTGTAAAAGTTGAAATATATCTTAACTTGGTACGCGGGCTAAGTTCGGATGCAACCGAACATAAACGCAGTGCGCGCATATCGTTAAACGTGGGCATACACGACACCCATGTGCGTTCGATCGGTATGTGTGCGCATGCGGTTTACTCGTGTATGGGCTTGTGCGCGTACCGATCCATGTTCGCGAAAATGTTTGATTTTTTACGATTGGTGTGCGCACATGTGTGTCGTGTATGGCGTTGTGTGCGCACAAAATCTCATTTCTCTCGTGTCGCCGAACAGTGAAGATCGCGAACGAACAATGGCAAGTGTTAAAGTGTTAAGGGGGAAGCCTGCTTTAGAGGCTTCAAAAAATCGATTTTTTTGAGGATTTTTTTGGGGGGGAAAAAATTAATTGATTCAAGCGAAATTTCTTGGCTTTATCGTTATATATTTGAACACTTTTCACAAATTTTTTGGATACGAAATCTTTGATATTCTGCCTTTGGGAAGCAATTGCCCGATGCATCTCGCATGTGCATTTTTCGGACGGCGGGCAGAATGCAGATCGCAATTTATATCGGAAACAAAAAATTCCAAGAGATTCATATTTTTTAATAGTTTATCTTCTAGTTAAACTAAGAAAATATCAAAAAAAGTGTAAAATTTTACTAATTTTTTAAAAATTGTAAAACAGTGGTAGTTGCGTTGCCTGCGCAACTATTTCTTCGACGATGTATTTCCCAATGGAGCAATGTTCTCACAAACGGATCACTGACGAAAGTTGAGAAAAAACTCGTCAATGTTAATTTTGTTGCTGGCGGTATTTCCACTGGCTGTACTGTATTCTCTGGGTTGAAATACACTCTTTGGCCATTCTCCAAATTAACTGCGAGACGCACAACAGTCGGAAAACGTTCATGAATTGCAAAGAAAAGGTCCATGAACCATATTGGTTTTCATCACTTCCTATAATTCAGGAGCTGTCTCTGAATTTGATCTGGTGTAACCACCATCCAAAAAGAAATGTGTGCCACTCTTTTGCCACTCAACAGAGTACATCAAGCATCTAACAGCACCACATATACGTTACTTCAAGATAAAGTCCATCAAACATCGTAACCGTTGTTTGAAAAGTCGTGCTGTGACATCGTGACGATCGCTTGGTGATTGACCGCGTTCCATAATTCCGCACGTATGTCTCCGCATCCTGGGAGTACTTCTTGCTTTGCCTTGGGCTGTCATACATTGATGGCAAAAAGAACGCCGACCGATATTACGGCGACCTCTTCGCAATTGATCACTTTGTGTGAAACACACATAAAGTTTTCACTGAATAATTTTCAATAATTTTTTTTTTAATAGCCGAAATAAAAAAGCAAGCGACAGAAATTGAACGATTCAAATAATTTACAAATCAAAATATTGAAAAACTAAACAAACAAAAACTGAAAAAAATATGTACATATGTATGTATGTACATATGTATGGAAAAAAGTTACTTTTTGGAATTATCCAATTTTCCGACTTTTCCTCATGAAAAGTATAAGGTATTTTTATTTCTAAACCTTCCCCGATCCACAACGAACAACCTCTGAAAATTTCATCAAGATTGGTGCAGCCGTTCTCTTAGCTTTACTAAAAAACAAACATTCATTTTTATTGTAATGTTTGTATGGGGAAAAGAAGGGCTGTTTTTAGGGGTTTTCCGGCAATTATTCGAATTGCCATAAAACCATCCTTGAACCTCAACGAACATTTTAAAAAAAGAATTGGCAAAATTGGTCCAGGCGTTGTTGAGTTATGCGCTTAGCAACACATTTTGCGATTCATTGTTATATACTATATTATATATACATACATACATATGTACATATCGTCACCTGAAATGCAAAATAACGTAACAACATTTTCGGAAATTTACAGTGACATGAATGAAACACGAAATAAAATGGAACATGAGTGAAACAGAATTTTAATATTAGTTAAAACTAGTTTATATTTGATTGGAGAACCAGAAAATGTTGAACATCATGTAGTATTATTTATGTAATTGAAGTATAAAATTCGTAATCAAATAAGACATTCAATTTCGAACCGTTTTTTTGATGATACGTTATTTTGCATTTCAGGTGACGATATGTAGATTTGCTAGAAGTATATAAAAATTTCAAACTTTCCCTTTATAACTTTTAGATTGGCCAATAAGTAAGATATCACAATTCGGGGGTTACATGGGTTTCCTCGGGTAAAAAACTGCATTTATTCAACAATTTTTTTCTTAGAATTTTTTATTATTACAGACATACACTATTAACAAAGTAATTCTGAAATTTTTGGAAAAAAATGCTTAATCATCGGCATCTGAGCTTCGCGTCTACCTCTTCACGCTCAAGCGTCTGTGATCGCATCAAAGGGTGACGTAGCAGATAAAATTGTTACTGCAGACACCATCGCGAACTCCATGAATTTTCAACAAATTAGCATGGTAGCTAATTTAGCTCCCCACGCAAACAAACACGGAATAGACCACGCTAGAGGAAGTAAGAAAGGAAATCGCCGAATTGACGAGGCAAAGAGAATCCATGAAAAAGCACCGACCACGAAGACTCAGCCGAGACAAGGCCGAAACACACGTCAGGAGTGCGCACTGGCAAACCAATTATGCTGGTGTCACCATAAATTTCGGGCTGTTCTTATAATAACAAGCGAAAGACTATTCGAAACGAAAACTGCAGCGCCCATCGGTAACGGAACTCCTGCAGTTACACACTGCTTCAAACTCGTTCACCGACTTTCTCAATACGTATTTTTAATAGAGGACGGGACAGACGCATCGGCAATTCCCAAAACCACTCGAAATAACAATATGAAGCCATCAACAGTTAAATTATTTGCGGCAAACAGCACCCTAATTACCGTATTCGGCGAACTGCTCTTAAAATCAATTTAGTCATAGGCGGAGAATCTCCCCTGAAACTTCCTTTTCACCCACGTTACGAGCGGAATTATTGCAGCCGGCTTTATAGGTCACTATTGACTGTTGGTTGACTTAAAAAAGAAAAGCTCGCAGCATCGAAACATCACCCGATATAATTCAAAAGTCTAATCAATTTGAGTAATGAGCCCTCTTTACATGGTAATGAAAGCAGAAGGCGACCTTGTGGAAATTTCAAAGCCCACAATAGTGGAAAAGATCCAGACCGATATCCAATTCCATATCTACAGCATTTCAATTGTAATTTAA
This sequence comes from Bactrocera neohumeralis, assembly GCF_024586455.1. NCBI lineage: Eukaryota > Metazoa > Arthropoda > Insecta > Diptera > Tephritidae > Bactrocera > Bactrocera neohumeralis. The sequence continues at coordinate 219,872 of NW_026092739.1, read as the reverse complement.
AACGTAAGACGATCTTTTCCAAGATCGATCTGCAAAAGCCTTCCACCAAGTTCCCGTGAATTCAGAGGATGTTCCGAAAACAGCTGTAATTACGCTTTTTGGCCTCTTTGAATTTATGTTTATGCCCTTCGGTTTTCGCAACGCACCGCAGACACTACAAAGACTCATACACGATGTCCTACGAGTACTAGAGTTTGCAATTCCATACATGGATGAAATATGCTACACAGATTCATCATCCTACAAAAACATAACCTAAGATTCAATGCTATAAAGTCAGTCCTTGAAAAATCCGAAATGCCAGTCTTACGACACACTGTATCAGCAAAAGGCGTACGATCGCTGAAACAACGCGTACAAGCTATCAAAGGTATCGACAAACCAACTACAGGCAATGGTCTCAAACGATTCTTAACCACAATAAATTTTACAGACGATATATCTCACATGCAATCGCAAATACCTCTGTTAGCCATGTATTTCGGAAACAAAAAGAACAATCGTTCTAAACTCCACTGGATGGAAATTTCGACAACAGATTCCGAACAATGTAAAACTCAGCTTTCGAATGCCTCCTTTTAGCACATCCTTCGAAGAACGTCGAGTTGTCATTATGGGTCGACGCTTTGAACAAAGCTGCAGGAGCTGTAACGAATAGAAACGTCGAGCCCTTAGCTTACTTTAAAAAAACTTCAATAATACTTATAGCTGTTCGTCATTTTAATACATGCTAGAATGACGCATCTGACTCATCTACAGCGATCACAAACCACTAATTTACGCATTCCAAAAGAATCCCGAAAAGTGCTCCAACCGACAAGCTCATATGCTTGATTACATTTCCCAGATAACTACAGAAATTCGCTACGTTAAAGGGAAAGAGATTGTAATAGCTGACAGCTTCGAAGAATTGCGCAAATCCAAATAACCAGAATAGACTACAAAAATCTCGGCGAGGACCAACAAGTCGATCTAAACCTCTAGTTTCTACGCCAAAATAACGTTACCTCATCGCTTCAGCCAAAATTATTCACAATACCCGGTTGCGACAACCAAATAGTGTGCGACGCATCGTCCGGAAACATAAGACCATTCATCACAAAGAAGTTGCATTCTGAAGCGTTACGAGCTACTCACGGGATATGGAACTCAAGCAGTAGCGTTACAGTTAGACCTTGGCCTGGAACTCACAACGACAGAATTGCATTCACAAGAGCTTGCGAACAAAGCCAAAAGGCAAAAATCATTCGACTTACATTTACGCCTTTTAAACAGTACAAGTCGGGAGACTCGCTATTCGATCACATTAATGTCGACGTTGTAGGTCCATTTCTCTTACATGCACTTACAACCGTTATTGTCCAACAAACATCGAACGTTTCTCGAGATGGCCAGAAGCTATACCTATACCCGATATGACAGCATTAACTATCGCAAAAGCTCTCATCGCCAATTGGACCGCAAGATTTGGAGTTCCAGCCGTCATTACATCAGATCGTTATTTACAAAGCTAACAACGTCGCTTAGCATAACGCACCTGAAGACAACACCATATCACTAACAAGCAAACCGGTATAATAACCAGTAGAATGATGGCCCCGAAATTTCAAGTCCGTAATTTTATGTATTATGAACCCTACAAACAAGACGATTACCGGTAGAATTAATCTACACAAATTCAAGAATTTTCCACACACGACAGCCAAATTAAAACGCAGTCAGAGTCAAGTGGAAAAGTATTACAAAATTGAAATAAAAAGAAAACTAGAAAATAATTCTCTAGATCAATTAAAGTCAGCATATCTACCGAATGAAGACTTACTGCCACAAACTCCTGGAACTCTAGCAATGTGTGCGATATTTAATTGGAGTTCAGGGATAATCTTTTCCTGACAAATGTGTCGAAAATGCGTTCGAATACTTCCCTTAGCTCCCATATACCTAAAACAACGATTTGGGAACTTCCAAGTGACTTTATAACGTGAGGGAAAGTTTATAATGTGAGTTATCTCAATGAAAATTGGCCGGATAAAAATCCGGGTCCGTTGCGGTTACGCAGACTCGACAGTCGTGGGAACGAAACAAACAAGCAAACAAAGTTTTTGTTGTTGCTCGTTAGGACGGTAAGGGTTATCTGTGTTGTCGTCGACGTCATCTATCGGGAGGCCCAGGAAACGTGCTGTTTCGACGGCATATATATATATATATGTATATGTATATATATATATATAAGTATATATATTTGGTGCTTGGATTCTGATCCTTTGGTTGACGCTCTGCACCTTACGGTTTCGATTCTTCCAAGCTGCAAGAGTATACAGTTTTCATATATTGCAATATTGGCATATAGATTTGTATACGCTTGTAATCCACAATCTTATAATAAATATTCTCCTAATATAAATTATTTAATAATTTAATACTATATATGTATGTATTATGCAGCCAGAAATTAGGCAAATATAGTTTGATGTGATATTTTTTTTCAATAATAAATATAATTGATAATTTTTGTCAACATGCGTAAAACCATTAATAGGCCAATTAAATGTACTTACCATGTATCTTTTCCGTCGTAATCAATAGTCACTGCACCCATCAGTGTACATTTGACGCCCACAATTTCATACTTTTCTGTGTCGTTTACGAAAAAAGTAATCTTTTCAGAATAAGTGTTATTCAGAATAAGAAAATCATCTAAAATAAAAACAATGTATGTATTTGGAATACATTAAAATGGAGTATTTTGTTATCGCAAATGTACAAATAATAAACAAATACAAAAGTTAATCTAAGCCTTCAGATTATTATAAAATATAACAGAATTAAATTTCAATTAATAATAGATTTGTTTGATTTGTAAGATCAAACATTGTACTCAACAAAGAATCTTTAAATTCTTACCACTGGTGGGGGAAAAGTAAAGATCTTTCTTGAGTGAGAATAAAGCTAATGTACACACTCTCCCACACATACTCTCTGAAGGAAATTCGAACATGAGAGTATATTTTTTTGCATTATTATTTTTTTAATTTTTGGAAAAAGGCCTTTACTATAAATTTTACCTTCTATGCTCCTGAAAAATAATTTATTGAGTCAATGCTTCCCTATAAACGATATTTGATGTTAATTTATTTTGTGGCAGCAATATAAATTTATTTTCAGGACTTCCGACCAACGATAGACCAACATACAGTTGGTCATTAGTAAAACATTATTTTCGTATTTCAATGCCTACTAATTCGAAAGTTTGGCCTTGGGACTTGTTTGTATTATAGTAAGAGCGAAATATGTTTTCACTGGAAATTGAAGCCGTGGGATCATCGGAATTCTTGATATATGATCTAGTTGAGCAGCTGCTGGGCTGCTGATAATGGTTGCTAAGGTTAAATTGGCCTTCAATTCCTTAATAATCAGCCTCGTCCCGTTGTACAAGCTTGGAGGATTTAAATTCCTCAAAAGCATAATTGGCATTCCAATTTTTAAAGGGATTATAGACTGCATCTTCGATATTAGTCACGGTGTCTATCGATTTGTGGTAGTCCAGTAGAGTTTAATGAATTTACAAACTCCTGGGGATTATAGACTGCATCTTCGATATTAGTCACGGTGTCTATCGATTTGTTTTTTTTATTTGTCCGGGAACTTTTTGAATAATTAATCGTTTATTTCGTTAACACTATCATTCCTGGGTGACACTATTGCCCTAAAACATAACCAATGAAATTCCTTTTCGTGCAAATTCTCGATGTCAGGGTATATAGTATAATACTGCATCTTTTAAAATGTCTAAACTATGTATTATTTGGCCTAGGCACTCATCCAAAAGAATATTACAATTACTTCTTAAATTTGGAGTGGGAAAAATTCCTTTCCCAAGTTTAAGCAGTTGCTGTGAAAAATCACCATCAGTGATTCCATGAAGATGAGCTTTCACATTCGTCCGTAATTTTATATTTTCAATCGAAGGGCGACGATGACATCTGCTCGCGTACCTCTGTTAATGACAGGGCGAGTCTGTCATAACTCTGCAGCGAATGCAAATGTTATCCCGCCCATAAGAGCAAAGGAGTTTCTAAGGTCTTTTAATGTTCTGTCTATGACCTCTATATGTGCTTTATGGCTCATGGTGCATTCATCCCACATAATCAATGAGGCGTCTTGCACTAGTTAACCAAGAGCCCAATTTTTGCGGATAGAACATATTCCAGCTTTAACGAACAGACAAAAAACTCAATTTATTTTTATATATAATATTTTGACCTATGTAGTTCAGCGAATTAAAAGACAGCGGCTACGCTGGCTAGGTCATGAACGAAAACACTCCAGCTCTGAAAGTATTCGACGCTGTACCCGCCGTGGGGAAGCAGAGGAAGAGGAAGACTTCCACTCCGTTGGAAGGACCAAGTAGAGAAGGACCTGGCTTCGCTTGGAATATCCAATTGGCGCCACGCAGCGAAAAGAAGAAACGACTGGCGCGCTGTTGTTAACTCGGCTATAATCGCGTAAGCGGTGTCTACGCCAATTAAGAAGAAGAGGAAAAATTTCTGCAAAGTAACAGCTACCATAACAGGGCACTGGCCATTTGGAGAACATGCGTCCAAAATGGGTATGCCCTACAACAACATCTGCCGAGGCTGCGGAATAGCAGGGAACAAGGAAACACTTTTCCACTTTCTCTGTGAATGTCCAGCCCTATCCCAGATCCGACACACTATTCTACGAATAGTGCATTAAAATAGCACAGCAAGTGCTAATTGAGCCCGAAAGACAACAGGGCTGCACTCCTACCTACCTACCTACCTGAACCTGAAGCGTACAAAATTACAGGCGGTGTCAGTTCTCGGCCCTCTACTCTGGAACGTAATGTACAATGGTGTTCTGAGAGTCGCGATGCCGGATGCGGTAAAGGTAGTTGGATATACGAGGCGAGGAAAAACTGTAATGTTGGCTTACAACTAGCTGCTCACAAAACGGGGGTGGTTTTAATGAGTAGTCATAAAAGAGTGGGAACAATTGAGATATGAATTGGTTATCTGCTACTAGACATAACCCATACATGAAAGGATTTACTTCGGTACACAGACTGGCGTCATTAAGAACTTGCTGCGCATTCAGAACAGTACCGGATGATGCAATCCATCTTCTATCAAGAAGACTCTTCATAGACATAGCAGCAGAGCGTTGCTCATCAGTCGGAACATGAGGGCCAACATATCACCTAGCCAATATAAACAAGAACTGGCAAAAATCGATGAAAAGTACCTCCATAAATGGCAGGAAAGATGGAATACCTCAACGAAAGGAGGGTAGACCCACTATTTGAGACTGGGTTACGCGGGATCATGGTGATGTGAACTACCACCTTACGCAGTTTCTATTTAGCCACGGCTGCTTCAGAAGCTATTTGTAGAAATTCAAGCATGTGGAACCTGCTTTCTGCATGCACTGCGAAAATTGTATGTGGGATAATGGCATATCCATAAAAAAGGTAGGTTTTGATAAAATGCAATAGGGGAAACAGCGTTCTCCACTAGCTACGAACACAGGAAGTGTTAGTAATACCTGTACCTGTCGTTTGAAAAAATATAATTCTAAACGTCCAATGATGTAGTTTTATGAGAAAATTGTCTATCAATAGCTTATAATATGTTGCATCTACAAGGTCTGTCGCAAAGGAAACAGAACTTTTTAAATATAACTGTTTCTTGTGGCGCCACCTATTGGTGGGTATATGAAATAAAAAGTTTGATCTCTTGTTGACATTTCGCAAAAATAATTGTTTAATTTAAGACAATTAGATAAACACAATCGAAGCTATCGATCAAAAAGTGACAGCTGCTTTTGGGCATCGGTCGTAAAATGCAAAGAGCAAATATTAAATTTTGTTTTAAACTTGGGAAAACGTTTACTGAAACATTTCAAATGATGAAAAAAGTTTATGGTGATCAGTGCCTCTCCCGTAGTAATATGCATGAGTGGTTAAAGCGATTCCAAGAAGGTCGTGAGGATCTCTGTGACGATCAGAAGTCGGTCGTCTTCCGAAGTCAAAAATAAAGACTATGCTGATTTGTTTTTACGATTCCGAGGGTATTGTACACCGAGAGTTCGTCTCACCTGGCCAAAAGATTAATTCTGTATTTTACCTTGTCGGTGTTATGAAGCGTATTTTGTCACGCATATTATACAGAGAAGGCATCAGATGGGATTCAAAATAGCGTTATATTGGAAGAAGTCGTGGTTGTGAACCGATTTCACCCATATTTCGTACATGTCATCAGGGTGTTAAGAAAATATTATATACCGAATTTCATTGAAATCGGTCTAGTAGTTCCTGAGATATGGTTTTTGGTTCATAAGTGGGCGACGCCACGGCCATTTTCAATTTTTAAAAAAAGCCTGGATGCAGCTTCCTTTTGCAATTTCTTCTGTAAAATTTAGTGTTTCTGACGTTTTTTGTTAGTCGGTTAACGCACTTTTAGTGATTTTTAACATAACCTTTGTATGGGAGGTGGGCGTGGTTATTATCCGATTTATTCCATTTTTGAACTGTATATGGAAATGCCTGAAGAAAACGACTCTGTAGACATAGCTATAGTAGTTTCCGAGATATGTACAAAAAACTTAGTAGGGGCGGGGCCACGAAAACAATTGCGTCCAAATATTCCCTAATGCGATCCTTTGTGCCAAATTTCACTTTAATATCTTTATTTATGGCTTAGTTATGACACTTTATAGGTTTTCGATTTTCGCCATTTTGTGGGCGTGGCAGTTGGCCGATTTTGCCCATCTTCGAACTTAACCTTCTTATGGAGCCAAGAAATACGTGTACCAAGTTGCATCATGATATCTCAATTTTTACTCAAGTTACAGCTTGCACGGGCGGACGGACAGACAGACATCCGGATTTCAACTCTAAGATCACTGGTATATATAACCCTATATGCTTTTAGTTTTAGGACTTACAAACAACCGTTATGTGAACAAAACTATAATACTCTCCTTAGCAACTTTGTTGCGAGAGTATAAAAATATCACTTTTGAAAAATATTAATTTTTTGTTGTTTTTTTAACAGTCCTGCTTCTTTTGCGACAGACTTTGTATGTATTATTATTTCAGTGATTCTGGAAAAAAATTTACTTTTGATGGTAAGAATATTAAACATGTTCCTATATATAATATGTATTTGAATGACGTTTGTGAATCTATTTGTGGTTAAAATTACGAAGTTAAACTGAACTTTTTGCTTTAAATGTATCACATTTTATCTTAATAACAAACCAGCTTATTTGTGAAAGTAAATTTTGAGGTAAAATTGTTCCATAACGTCCAAGTGACACTTTACAGTAGTACTATACGTTTTCGAAGTCGGTCATACCTTCTTACCTAGGTCTAATATTTTATGAACTAGTATAACATAAGATAATAGTATTATGCAAATCAAATGTAGTAAATTGCGTACCCATGGGTGGATCGTCCAAACTGTTGCAGTGAATGACTCCAAACTCTCGAAATAATATCAACAGAATTATAGATATTTTACAAATCGTAAATTTCTTCTCCATATTTTTCTGAATGCCACCTAGGAAAAGGTAAAAAAAAAATAATTATTTTTGAACAAAGACAAATTGCACGCAAACATTTAATTTACTTAAGAACTGATAATAATTTTCACATTCGTATTGCAAAAGATTGGTGGATTCGTTCATATGAAAAATAATCCGACCACTGCCACACCGTCAAAATGCCATTGAACGAAAACCTCTAAGAGCCAAAACTAAGCACTAAATTAAAATACAGGACGATAATTTTGCATAGGCAATCGCAATGGAAAGTTCACCGGTGGGCCAAACATTTAGGAAAAACGAGCGTGGCCCCGCAATAATTGCAACTGTTCAAGCCCTAGGTACCGCATATCTGCACCCTAGTATCTACAGTTGAGTTTGACCGAAAATATCGGCCAATTTGTAAGATATACAATTGAAACTCAGACAGAATCCTTTCCTGACAATAGTTATTCTGTGTATCAAAAATGGACTGAATATGGTTAATACTTTCCTGAGCACACATATACCTATTTAAATGTTCGGTTGCACTCAATCATTTCCTTACTTGTTTATATATAAAATTGCTTCAAAATATGTTTGCAAGAATACCTGAGCATTGTCAAAATTAATGAAATCAGCCCGTCCCTTTCTTTGCCCCATATCCCATATAATAAATTCCGTCTTCTAATTACCTTCATGTTGATCAAAATGTGTGATATTTTAATGAAATTAAATAAACAAGTTTTCTTGAAATTAATTGAAGTTATTAAATTTAGCCTCTTGTGTTAAATTTTTCGTTTACGCGATTAAAACATATTAGTAAAACTAAGTGAGTACATGACCTTCAATATATGTTCTCCATTCATGTTAACATTTTGCAATACCTGAAAGTATTGGTTCTGCTTTAATCATTGGAAGATGCAAGAAGATATACATATGTTCCGTTAGCATTTCTTTGACAGATTCCCTGCCTACCATACGAGGGCTGCTATACATATTCTGGCCTAGGGCAACACTAAGCGTTGCCAGGTGCAATCTGACATTTCCATTGGAAAGTTTGACATTTTTTAGCATAACATCACTCAGAACGTTTTGTCATTTAATCGTGAATTGTTTTATTTACAGAGAATTAAAAAATTCATCTCGGCCAAAAAATGGAATTAACTCGTGAACATTTTCGTGCGATCATTTTTCACAACTTTCGACGTGGATTATAACGACAAGAGTGCATCGATGAACTAAAATCTTTGTATGGCTATGAAGCACCATCCTATAGCACTGTGAAAAACTGGTACAACGAATTCAATCGTGGCCGACGCTCGCTCAAAGGCGAATTCCGTGAAGGTCGTCCAAAAACAGCCGTTGTGCCAGAAAACATCGATGCCGTACGTGAACTGATAATGCAAGACCGTCATGTAACATACCTTCAGATAGAGGCATGCCTATGCATTTCTCCCACCAGTATACATTCGATATTGCATGAACACCTGGCCGTAAAAAAGGTTTGTTCTCGTTGGATCCCGCACAATTTGACAATCGCTCAAAAAAAGGCTCGTGTGGATTGGTGTAAAGAAATGCTGAAAAAATACGATCGCGGTGCTTTAAAAGACGTTTATAAGATCGTCACAGGTGACGAATCATGGATCTATGCGTATGAGCCCGAAACAAAACAGCAATCGACAAAAAAAAAAAAAAAAAAAAAAAAAAAAAAAATAAAAAAAAACATTTTCGTTGATAAATATGCTTATTTACATTATTAGGCCAGAAATATATATAGCAACCTACGTAATAATGACAAAATTCGTTTTTTTATTCAACATAGTTCCTTTCAATGGTATAGGAGACTAATTTTAGCGACCGTCCAACTTTTTGATACCATTTTTGAAGTGAAATTTGTCCTTTTCCTAGCGATCTTTCCTTTGATACCTGAGAACAGGAAACAGACACTGGGGAGCAGATATGGAGAATATGATGAAAGCGGAAGCAATTCAAATATGTTTGCTTTCATTTTCACTGACATTTGCCTCGCTGAAACAGCACTTTCTTTTCAAATGCGGCCATTTTTCGACGATTTCGTTCTTAAAACGGCCAAAAAAGGCTATGTAATAATCGCTGTTGATGGTCCTTTCTTTTTGAAGGTAGTTAATAAAAATTTTTTCATGCGTATCCTAAAATGTAAACGTCATAACCTTGCCAGTCGATTTCGAAGTGAAATAATAGAGCCCAAACTTGAGCTTATTATGCTTGAACATCTACAAAATTAAATCCCAAGCGCGCACCACTGAGGGATATGATGTACATATTCTGTTGATATCTTTAGAGTGTCTACTATCTCCAACAACTTAATTTACGATTATTCCAAATTATTTTGGTGACTTTTTTCATATTTTCATCAACAACATCCTTTTGGCGCCCACTTGTTCAACGTCATCGATGTTCATTTCATAACGTTTAAATTTAGCTCAACAAACATTGATAATTGATTTTCCGGGGGCATTGTCCGGAAGCACGTCATCAAACCAAGTTTTTGCAAGTGAAATTTCTTTTGATCAACTTTTTCGAATTACAAAAGTTGTTTTACTGAAATTGATATAATTCAAAGACTAACGACTACGACAGCTGTAACTACGCCATTTGAAGATAAGGGCTAATAACTAAAAATTATATGGATTTTATTAAATTATAATATTTGGTGTTTCAACTTTTTTAATTTTTCTTGCTTTGCCTCTATTATTGCCAAAAGCGCTCAATGTTTAAAAATCTATAAAATAAATCTTTATTACTCTCAAAATTTATTTTTATTTAAATTCGTCGGGTGTTCCATAAAATAACTGGAACTAAAACGAGATAAGCGCATGATTTTCTTTGATCTCATTATCTAAAGCGGCATGATAAGTGATAACATGTAAAAAAATTTCAGTTACTTAAGCAATGATTAAGATTTAAAGCAATAAATATTTATTTTGCAAATCAGGGTCGAATTATGGTAGCTAGTTTATGTCACTAAACGCCTTAAGGGACGGGGCCACGACCCTGTTTTCAAAAGTCTTAGCCCACAGGGGCCTTTCCTGCTACGATACAGTTCTACGAACTCATCCTCCATATTTTGTCTGGGAACACGTGTACTAAGTTTCATTACGATATCTCAATTTTTAATCAAGTAACTTCTTGCACAGACGGACGGGCAGACATACTACATATACTGTATATCCGAACTACAACTCATTTCGTCGTCCTGATCATTTATATACTATATATATCAGGGTTTTCATTTAGTACTCCGTAGCAACAAAATTTCTGATATACATACATATATCTATACTAATATTATAAAGAGGAAAGATTTGTACCTATTTGTTTGTTTGTATTGAATAGGCTCAAAAAGTACTGGGCCGATTTAAAAAATTCTTTCACCAATAGAATGCTACATTCTTCCGATTTAACATAGGCAACATATCATTTTGAAAAATATTAGGGATCCTTGGTAAAATTTGAACAATGTAACCGAAGGTGTAGAAAAAGGAGTCTTACCGTGCGATTCTGTACTGTGACACAGTCTTAAATCTCTACATGTGAGATTTTTAGCTAGAGACAATTTTTGAGACTTGAGACGATTTTGCTATTCTGTAAGTGACAGTCACAAAATCTATTACATTTCATTATTCAGAGATGTTTTTACACTTGAATGAAAATAAATATGTCGATAACAAATATTAAATTCTCTATAACATAGTCAAAAAACATAATTATTAATAAAAATAAAAATATTTGTTCACTTTGTTTCATAATATTTACGAAATTTATGTAAAATTGATTTATTTTTAACCTTTTCGTGTTTAAGTTTCTTACAAAATATAAAAAAACGTCAATCCATTAATATCTATGATGATCTCTATTCAGTATATTCAAAATGGCAGACAAGAGTTCTTTTTAGTTTTGTGACCTGCTAACTACCAGGTCTCAAATTTGAGGCAATATTTTGAGACTAACTCTAGAGACTGTTTAGTGAATAGCAACTAGTCACAAATTGAGACTTTACCTCAGAATGTCTCAAATAGAGACTAGAGACTGGTTACAGAATCCCGCTATTAAAATGTCTTTCGCCGAATGCGCTGCCGAAAATATTAGCGATAGAACAAAATAATGTACAACAATATTGAAGAACATCATAATGTCTACAAAAAACTCCGCGGTAGCATATGTCCAACTATTGTAGTTATGTCACTACAAAAGAGGAAATATTCTTATAAGAGGAAAAATTTGTACACATTCTTCTTTGGATGGTGGATGGGGGTTACACCAGACCAAATTGAAGAAATCATTTCTGCGGAAATTCCTGACGCAGAGAAAGATTCAGTATTATAAGAAGTGATGAAAACCAATATGGTACATGGACCTTGCGGACACCACAATCCCACTTCGGTTTGTATGTCTGACAATAAATGCACCAAACACTATCCACGTGCTTTTCTTTCGGAAACACAAACTAGAAATGATGGATATCCAATGTGTCAGCGTCGCTCAGCAGATGACAATGGCAGAACATTTAGCATTCAATTTAGAGGCGTGAATATCGAAGTTAACAACACATCGAAGTCGACAACACATGGATCGTACCATATTCGCCACTGTTGTCTAATTCACATTCAAAAGTCATGTCAATGTTGCGTATTGCAGTTTGGTGTACTCGATCAAATACGTTTGTAAATACGTCACCAAAGGAAGCAACATGGCGGTTACTGGTCTTGAACGATACGGTCGATACGTGAACGACAATAAAGCGCTTTGTATGATATTTATTTTTGCGATTCATGAATGTTTTCCGACTATTCCACTCCTAGCAACAAAATTAACATTTACGAGTTTTTTCTCAACTTTCGTCAGTGAACCGTTTGCGAGAACATTGCTCTATTCGGAAATACCTTGATATTATACATACAATTACAATTACAATTGCTGGAACATGATAATCACTGGAATGCAATTCGCACACTTTTCGCGATGAACAGCCTTCAAACTCGCGTCAGTTATGGGATACGACCAAAAATGACATTGCCGAAGACATTTTACATCGTATACGCTAAGAATTGGAAATGGGTCAATACCGGTTGATACTTCCGGTGGTTTGATATCAATTCCATATGCCGTTTATCAATTCACGAAAGATGGACTCATCAGGAATGTTTATGCGAACATTGGACAAATTATCGTTAGTACGATTCCTTAAATGTATGCGCAATGTTAGCTGGCAAAAATGCCGATGTTGTTGACTTAAACTGGAAGATTCAAAGTCAAATTCCGGGAGAATTGAGCTCATACAAATCGATCGATCATCTTGACAATGAAGACGACGCCGTGAATTATCCAGTGGTATTTCTAAATTCTTTGGATAGGCTTGGTATGCCACCGCATCTTTGCGTCTCAAAGTGGGACCTGTCGTTATTATGTTTCGCAATATGATTGTGAAATATGAAATACATGGGGCAGAATGCTTGATTCTACGGATTTCTTTTGAGTTCTAACGATTTGCCATTTCAGTTCAAACGTATTCCGTTTCCAGGGAAAATTGCATTTGAAATGACAATCGACAGGACACAAGGATAGTCGCATAGTGTGTGGCATAAATTTGGAAATGCTATAATTTTTACACGGCCAGATATACGTGGCGTGCTCATGAGTTGGAAAACCATCTTTTCTGTACACTGGAACAGAAACCAAAAATTGTTGTTTATCAAGCTGCGTTACATTGAAAAAAAATGTAGAAAAATCTCAAATAAATGATAATCAACACAATATGAATTTTTGTCTTTTCAATTCAAAAGACATAATTTCGCGCAGGACAACGGCTGCGGGGTCAGCTAGTATGTATATAAATACAAATGTGTTTTTTTTTTTTTAACTATTAATTTTTTTCAGTCCCATCACGAAATTTCCTTGGAAATACCCTAAAATAAATTCCCTGAAAATTTGAGGATGGAGTCATGTGTAGAAGTTCACGCAAGTGAGGAAAGTTCTCTGTTCGCCATTTACTTGGGAGTGGCCAGAAACGATTCTTATACATATGACTGAAGCAGCTCACGACTTCCGGTCTTTGACCAAGTATCCTCTGGGTAGGCTAAGAACATCCGTTTGAAGGAGAGCTAAAGTGAGAAGGCGAAACATCCCCTACATAGGGCTGTGCGCTGGGTTTGGGACTCGCCACGAAAAGATTTATTTATTTTAATTATTATTATTTATTTTATTTTTCTAGCCTGGCGTTAAAGGCGCCACGAACAATTATTAACATGGTGGTGGGGTAGCTCTCATAGGCGCGCTCCAAGTGCTCTTAGAAGGCATCTTTGGTCGCATCGTCTTTCTCTTCCGTTGGAACGTGGGAGAAAATCAGCGACATGTTTAAGAACCCGCTCGATGCGGATTTCAGCTAGACGTTCAGCCATCGGGGTGAGTGCCAGTACTCGGCGTCAGAGTCTCTCTCCCACCGCGAATCCCACACCGAATTTGCTCTCCTTTATTTGGCCACCATAGTAAATGCTTCAAGTACTACTCGCCTCAGTCCTTATCCCGTTCACCGCATTTCTTGGACGGCGGTGATGTCAGCGTATATTTTCACGAGGACATCAACCATCTGGCTAGCAGTACCTTCCCAATTAATACTTTCAGAGCTGGAGTGTTTTCGTCCATCCGGACAACATGACCTAGCCAGCGTAGCCCCTGTCTTTTAATTCGCTGAACTATGTCAATGTCGTCGTATATCTCGTACAGCAGAGTACAGTACATCGTCCCATCGAATGCGATATTCGCCGTGGACAATGCGCAAAGGACCATAAATCTTTCGCAGAACTTTTCTCTCGAAAACTCGTAACGTCGACTCATCGGTTGCTGTCATCGCCCAAGCCTCTGCACCATATAGCAGGACGGGAATTATTAGCGACTTATAGAGTTTGGCTTTTGTTCGTCGAGAGAGGACTTTACTTTTCAATTGCCTACTCAGTCCGAAGTAGCACCTGTTAGCAAGAGCAATCCTGCGTTGGATTTCCAGGCTGACATTATTGGTGGTGTTAATACTGGTTCTTAAATAGACGAAATTATCTACAACTTCAAAGTTATGACTGTCAACAGTGAAGTGAGAGCCAAGTCGCGAGTGCGACGAATGTTTGTTTGATGACAGGAGATATTTCGTCTTGCCCTCACTCACTGCCAGACCCATTTTCTGTGCTTCCTTGTCCAGCCTGTAGAAAGCAGAACTAACGGCGCGGGTGTTGAGGCCGATGATATCTCCTTTTCATTTACTGTTTTTTTAAATGGCAGGTCCCAGTCCCAGCGCACAACCCTGGGAAAGGAAGTTTTTCGAGGATAATTGGTCTAAGACCGGAAACCGTAAGCTATATGTGAAATAATCATTTTTGGCCACTTCCAAGATACAGGCGCTCAGGGAACTTTTCTCACTTGCGTAAACTTCTACACATGGCGCCATTTAAGTCAATGGCCTTAAATCACAACTTCTTGGATGCCATTCAATGTCACAATTTCTTAAAATAATCGAATCGTTCTTTCCACGGAATAATTTTGTTGTTGCTAGTGATGTGTAACACGTAGGCCCGTCTTGTTGGAGCCAGATATTGTAAAGTTCAATTTCTTCCAACTGTGGCCATAAAAAGTTGGGCATCACCTATCTAAAACGTTCTCTATTGACAATAACGGTGCCACCAGCTTCATTTCGAAGGAATTATCGACCAATGATTCCTCCAGATCAAAACCCACACAAAACTATCAATTCAAAAAAATTGCGGTTTTCAGCAATTCTTGCCTGAAGGACATTCTTTTTCTTCCATTACTTCGAGCGATTCTTTGTCTTACTGGGACTTAAACGTTATGCCAATTAATAATATTTTCAACAATTCGAGGAATAGCAAGCACAAGTGAATGATCGCCATAAAATGGCGAAAGCGCACAGAAAGTTGCAATAGGGAACAAATATTTTGATAACACTGTGGAACATTTTTGGGATTATTGTCTGGGGGGTGAGAAATTCCAAGTCAGGGTGATGGTACTAGGTCAGTGTAGTAAAACCCTCAAAGGGTTTGGCGTTCGTATGTGTCAGTTTTTTTTATAACCTGATCTGGCGGTATTGCGCCGAATACTGTCAGAACTGGAGTGTTTTCGTCCATTCGGACAACATGACTGTCTTTTAATTCGCTGAACTATGTCAATGTCGTCGTATATCTCATACAGCTCATCGTTCCGTCGAATGCGATATTCGCCGTGGCCAACGGCCAAACCTTTCTCTCGAAAACTCGTACGTAACGTCGACTCATCAGATGTTGTCATCGTCCATGCCTCTGCACCATATAGCAGGACGGGAATAATGAGTGACTTATATAGTTTGGTCTTCGTTCGTCGAGAGAGGACTTTGATTCTATATTGTCTACTCAGTCCGAAATATTATAGCACCTGTTCATTATTCTGCGTTAGATTTCGGGGCTGACATTGTTGTTGGTGTTAATACTGGTTCCAAGATAGACGAAATTATAAAACTCTACAAACCTAGAAAAAAATAATTTTATCGCGAAATTTAAATTAAAAAATCTTACTGTGATTTGCTCACAGTAGTACTTATATTTATTTAATAACATTTCTCCAACTTACATTTCATTTGATCTTACACAATTTAATTTCTATCTTATATTTACAAAATTCATATGTAATAACAAATAACACATAATTTAAATTTCCTTAATTAGAATGTTTAGGTATTAATGTACTTTATTTTATTTGATTTTTCTTAAAAACTACTGTGAAAATTACTTGCTATAGAAAGACAAAAACTGTTATGATAGCTGTGCATGGTCTTATAAATAACTGTATTAACATGAGAAGGATCCCTGTTGAAACAATCAATTTATGTACTCGCAGGTGTAGTTGAATGATGTTTTCTTAAAAAAAAATTATTATTGTATTACCTCCAGATTTTAGACAAAAGTTAAAACACCCAAAAATTAGGACGTGATTGCGTATCTCTGAATTAAGAACTTATTGAAGCTCTTCAATTAAATGCCTGACAGTAAAATTAAAAATTTCTTTATAGAACCAGAATATTAATATTGAAATATTTACACCAATTTCTTCTAAAACTTAGCCACTGCCACGCCCATAAATCGCTATTAACTGAAAACCTATAAAGTGCCATAACTATGAAGCTAATTTAGTTATAAAACTGGTAATTTGACCAATGGGCTCAGTAGCAAGTGGCACCTGTGGTTAAAAAATTTTGAAAAAGTGGGCGAGTGGTGTGGTGTTTACTCTCTAATATGTTTAATGTGCATATCTTCTAAACCACTATAGCTAAAACAACCAAATTTGCTAAGCTCGAATATTATAAGAACTCTTTCTTCTTCTTCTTTACTGGCGTAGACACCGCTTAGGCGGTTATAGCCGAGTTAACAACAGCGCGCCAGTCGTTTCTTCTTTTCGTAACGTGGCGCCAATTGGAAATGCCAAGCGAAGCCAGGTCTTTCTCCACCTGATCTTTCCAACGGAAATTTCGGACGACGTGACCTAGCCCGTGCAGCCGCTGTCTCTTAATTCGCTGAAATATGTCATTCGTCGTATAACTCATACAGCTCATGGCCAACGCCCATGGCCAACGCCCAAAGGACCATAAATCTTTCGTAGAACTTTTCTCTCGAAAACTTCTAAGGCCGACTCATCAGATATTGTCATCGTCCATGCCTCTGCACCATATAGCAGGACGGGAATTATGAGTGACTTATAGAGTTTGGTTTTTGTTCGTCGAGAGAGGACTTTTTTTTCCCAATAGCCTACTCAGTCCGAAGTAGCACCTGTTGACAAGAGTTATCCTGCGTGGGATTTTCAGGATGACATTATTTGTGGTGTTTACATGGGTTCCAAGATAGGCGAAATTATTTACGACTTCAAAGTTATGACTGCGAACAGTGACGTGAGAGCCAAGTCGCGAGTACGACGACTGTTTGTTTGACGACAGGATATATTTCGTCGTACCCTCGTTCACTGCCAGACCCATTTGCTTTGCTTCCTTGTCCAGTCTGGAGAAAGCAGAACTAACGGCGCGGGTGTTGAGGCCGATGATATCAATATTATCGGCATACGCCAGCAGCTGTACACTCTTACAAAAGACTGTAACTGCTCAATTAAGTTCTGCAACTTGAATTATTTTCTCCAACAGCAGGTTGAAGAAGTCGCACGATAGGGAGTCGCCTTGTCTCAAAACCTCGTTTGGAATCAAACGGCTCAGAGAGGTCCTTCCCGATCCTGACGCAGCTTTTTGTGTTGCTCAACGTCAGTTTACACAGCCCCTTTTCGTGCTGTCAAAAGCAGTTTGAAATAGACAAAGAGGTGGTGTGTGTCGATTCTTTCCAATCATTGGGCATGCTTTCGTCCGACCATATTTTACAAAGAAGCTGATGCATGCTCCTTATCAGTTTTTCACCGCCGTGTTTATATAGCTCGGCCAACAATCCATCGGCCCCCGCTGCTTTGTTGTTCTTCAGACGAGTAATTGCTATTCGAACTTCTTCATGGTCGGACAATGGAACGTCTGCTCCATCGTCATTGATTGGGGAATCGGGTTCGCCTTCTCCTAGCGTTGTGCATTCACTGCCATTCAGCAGGCTGGAGAAGTGTTCCCTCCATAATTTAAGTATGCTCTGGGCATCGGTCACTAGATCACCTTTGAGGGTTCTACAAGAGTATGCTCTGCATTTTTTCGTAGAATTTTCGAGCATTACCCCTGTCGGCCAGTTTATCAAGCTCTTCATACTCACGCATATCGGCCTCTTTCGTTTTCTGTCTAAAAATGCGTCTCGCTTCCCTCTTCAACTCTCTTTATCTATCCCATCCCGCACATGTTGTGGTCGATTGTAACGTTGCGAAATAGGCAGCCTGTTTTGTCTCCGCTGACACACGGCACTCCTCATTGTAATAGCTGTTCTTTTGCATTTTCCGAAAACAATGGTTTCGTTTGCAACTGTACGTAAGGAGCTTGAAATGCCGTCCCAAAGTTTCCTTATACCGAGTTGTTGACGAGTGCTCTCAGAGAGCAGGAGTGCATGTCGAGTAGAAAATCGTTCTGCTATCTGTTGTGATTGCTGCTTCTCGACGTCGAACCGTTCTTTTGTTTGTTGACGTGCGTTTTTTGCTGCACAGAGGCGGGTGCGAATGTTGGCTACAACAAGGTAGTGGTCCGAGTCGATGTTATGACCTCGCAAGCACATCTAAAACACTGGAGACGTGTCTTCCGTCTATCACAACATGATCGATCTGGTTGGTGGTTTTTCGATCCGGAGACAGCCAGGTGGCTTGATGAATTTTATTATGCTGGAATGTAGTACTACAGATAACAATATTTCAGGCCGCGGCGAAGTCGATCAACTACAACCCATTTGGGGATGTTTCATCGTGGAGGCTGAATTTGGAGGCCAGATAATTTACCGACCGTAGTGCCGGAAGTTGTGAGCTGCTTAAGCCATGTGTAAAAGAATCGTTTCTGGACACTCCCAAGTGAATGGCGATCAGAGAACTTTCCTCACTGGCGTGAACTTCTACACATGACTCCATGTAATTCATAAGTGCATATATATACAAAGTACGTACATATCTATATAAAGGAGAGTCAGGTGAACGACAAAAGCATTCATTCGAGCCTAAAAGAAAGGCGCTGTGGCGAAAACTTAATACGTAATTCAAAACAGTGGAAATTACAAGCATAGTGCGGTATTCAAAAAAAAATATATAGTATATACATATATCTAAATCTATAACGTAAATTAAAAACCAAAAACGATCAAAATTGGCACATACCTATATACATATATAGCCCTAAAAGAACGGGGAAAAATAAAGTGCGGTAAACAAAACATCACTTGCGAAAGCAAAAGTCAAGTTACAAATATTTACACAGAAAAAAATTTTGAAACAAAAATGCAGTGACACAATATATCTAAAAAAAATTAAAAACTTACAAAGAAAAGTCAAGTGAGAAAGTGCACGTACAGACATACACATATACATATATTATACAAAAACAAACTAAACTAAAATAGAATAGAACATAACTCAATATAAACGGTCGGGAAACAATAAAAAACAAATCAAGCAAAACAAATAAAGATAACAAAAACAGAAAAAAAGTAAGTTGGGTTTCTGTTTGTTCGTTATAGCTGACTAAACCGTTGCATGAAATGAGAAATGGCCTGAACCACTATGAAGCGAATCCAATGAGGATGGTTTGCAATCGACTTACTAGAGTAAATTAAAAAAAAATCATTACATGCTAATAACAGACAATGTTAAATTTAGACAGAGAATGTTATTTAACATTTAGCAAAACTATAACTCACTGATAAGGGCAAGAAAATGTTCAGCATTTTCGAGGAAAATATACAATACCAAGTGAAACATGTCTATCTTTGTTTACATTTTTTAAATAACAGTTCGTACAGATTTGGATCAATTGAATTTGACAAATAAAAGTTAAAATTGTTTAATTACAGTGGCCAACAAATTTGTATTTTTTTTGACACATGAAAATTTATATCAAATTTTGAATATACTAGGGTCACCAAGTAATAATATATCAATGAAAAAAAAATTTACACATCATGTTTTCTTGTGACCTCAAAACATATACATATGTATTTTCGTAAAAAGTACAAAATTCAGCCACACTTACAGAATTATTTCCTTATATCTAATAGATACTTATGATTTTCTTGAATATTTGGCTTCCGGTAGGTCCCGTTTAAGTCTCCAGCAATAGTCTGATAGTATTCCTGGACTCCATTTCCTTTGATAACGCTTCTCCATTAAGGAAATGTCTTGATGGAGCCTCTCACCTTGTTAGTCACTCACAGCACCCAAATTTGCCGGAAAGAATTCCAGACGAGAGTCCAGCATATGTATGTATTTTCAAGGTCATATTACTCCCCAAAGCTTTAAATGATATCATAAGTTCATTTATTAAATCTTTGTAATTTTCCGCTTTATGGTTACCTAGAAAATTTTGAACAACATTCACAAAACATTTCCAGGCGAGTTTTTCCTGATCATTCAGTTTTTCTTCAAAGCTCTTATCCTTCATCAATTGCCGTGTTTGTGGGCCTACAAATATTCCCTGTTCGATTTTCGCCTCGCTGAGTTTAGGGAATTTCTCTTTTAGTTATAAAAATCCATCTCCATCTTTAGGCATAGCTTTTACAAAATTTTTTATCAGGCTAAGCTTTATGTGCAACGGTGGTAAAGGTCTGTCATCAGGGTTCACTAGAGGAACATTTTTAACATTTGTATGGCCTGGAGTTAGTGATTCACGCTTGGGCCACACTTTCTTTGTATAGTGACTTTTTCTGTCTCTACTGTCCCATTCACAAATAAAACAGCAAAATTTCGTATAACCAAGCTGTAGTCCAAGTAAAAGTGCAATGACTTTAAAATCACCACAAATTTTCCAAGCGTGTTTACTGTCTTCAATTTTTTCAATTATAAATCTCATATTTTCGTAAGTCTCTTTCATATTAGAACCATGAGCAATCGGCACTGAAGGAAGTTTGTTTCCGTTATGCAGTAACACTGCTTTCAAACTAGTTTTTGAAGAGTCAATAAACAGTCGCCAGTGACTTGGATCATATTCGAAATTTAATAAATTCATCACAACAAGAACGTGATCCTTTTACATGATCCTTTGGTTCCGTCCAAATCATTGGTATAGCAAATGACAAATGTCTAGGTTCTTGTTTAGCTCAACCTAAAAGGAGCCTCACACACGTTACACAACATTTATGTGGAACCCAGGATTTATCTTGATTCCTCACAAGAAAACCAAAATAGTCTAAATAGCACTGTTCAATTAGTGATGTGAAATTTCGACGCTCAGATGTAAAAGTTAATTCTCCACACACATAACAAAAAGTGTCCGGGTTGTTCAAACACTTTGGTGGCATATTGTAAAGTTTTTAATTAATCTTATTTAACAATGCATAGGCAAAAAAATTGTAAGACTTTTTAATTTAAATTTTGCGCGAAAGCCCATTCCTGGGCATTTTCTAGGTTGGTAGGACTGTTAGTGACATCTACAAGGTGCATTCCAAAGTAAACAGGACTCAAAAAAAAAAAAAAACAGAACAAATGGTTTTTTCGGCAAATCAATTTATTTCATACAAAACAGTCTCCTTCTGCTTCAATACAGCTTTTTGCACGGTCCAAAAGCATGTCGAACTGGTGTTTTAGCTCGTTGGCCGGTATGGCCGCCAGTATGCTAGTGCAAGCCTTTTGAATGGCCTCTACGTCTGCATTACGCTTTTCATTCATGGGCAAATGCATTTTTCCGAAAAGGAAGAAGTCGCACGGTACCCATAAGGTGAATACGGGGAGTGGTAAAGGGTTAAAATTTTTGGTCGTCAGTCAATTTGTGCGGAACAAACAAACACGATAAATCGATGTTTTGGAGATGTTCAATTCCATTTCCATGAATTTCAATGATGATGTCGGCTGATTTTTGATGAATTCACTCACAGTTTCGATGGAACTTCCAATCAATAAAATGTCATGAAACTTTCACTGGACAATCCATAAAAATATCAGATTCTTTCGCAACAGTCGACATATAGATGGCGCCAGACACGAAAGATTCCAAAAATCCTGTTTACTTTGGAACACACCTTGTATTCCCAATGCCACATCAAAACAACCATTAGTGCTTCATATAGTGTTGTACATGTATAACAGTTAGGCTTGTCTTTGTGCATTCGGCGATTTTTACGGTGATTGAAATTATTCAACAAAGAAGTTTCATTAAAGTTTGCGTCCGCAATCAAATTTCTGGTGCCGAAATGTTCAAAATGTTTTTTATTGGTACAAATTATTCAAAGAGGGTAGAGAACGAGTTGACGACGAACCACGTCCAGGACAGCCATCAACAGATGAATCACAAGTCAATAAAATAAAGGTGAGGTTCTACAAGTAACAGTCAGAGATCTTACTGGCATCGTTGGAATATCAGAAAGATAAGTGAAAGCCATTTTGAAAGATCATTTGCACCTAAGAAAAGTGAAAGCACGATTGGTTCCAAAACCTCTCAATTTTTGTGTAAAACGCTGTCGCGGTAACATCTCTGAAACAATGCTTTCCGACTACTAGGATGTGAGGAAACGTATTATTACTAGTGATGAGTCTTAAGTTCTATACTTACGACCTGCAAGCAGACGACCAATCAGTCTAATATTGTGGCAAAGTCCGAAGCCGAAAAAACCACGTCAAAGCAAGTCAAAAATCAAGGTTATACTGACAATTTTCTTCGATTTCGAGGTGTGGTGCACTACCGACCGGCCAAACTGTCAACAAGGAATACTATTTCAGCTATCATTCAAAAAACGCGTCGTGTGCGTGAAGCTATAAGTAAAAATAGGCCGGAATTATGGGCCGACATTTCTAGATTTTTGCACCATTGATTTTTTGTGAGTTTTTCGCCAAATTTTCCACATTTATCGTACCAAAACCATCGTACTCGTGTGACTTCAGGTTATTCAGCAAAACCAAACCACCGCTCCAGAGAAACCGTTTTGTTCAAATGAAGCCATTAAACGTGAATCGTTACGCGCATTGAAGGCTTTCCAGAAATTGACTTCTACAACTGTTTCGATTATTAGAAAAAACGTTTGTACAATTGTATTTGGGCCAAGTCCGATTACATCGATGGGGACGACATAGATTTGGAAGAATAAATTAAGAATTTGAAAATTATGAACAAAGTCTTCCTGATTTTTGTTCATTTTAGTATTAAATGTGCGGTGTACAGAATTTGATACGAAGTATGTAGTTACCTTTTGTCAGGCATTCATTTTGCATTTCTAAAATTTTATTTTTAAATTTTTACAACCTAACTTACATGTGATCGAAAAATTAATTGCAATCCCGATCTAGCTTTTTACTTCGTATAAAGGTTGATTATTTACACTACACTTCACTCCCTTATTTGGAAAAGTTTTATATGACTATCACACATGCTTTTGACAACATGCTTGCTGTTATGTATAGTATACATCTTATCTGTCAACAAACACTAAAAACCTTATCACTCTCCGAGTGAAGTTTATGCAGACCATCCAGAACGAAATGTCAACATTACTTCATATGCGGTTGTACGGTTGTATGCTTTGCAACTCGTTCATTGATTTCACTTCCATATTTACGCTTAACATCATTGCATTCCTAAGCGCTTGCGTGCCTACACAAATAATAAATTTTGAGATTCTTATCTAATCAGTAGATAATTTAATAGTTCCCCTTAAGGTACAAAGGCAGAGGGTTCATGACGGGAACAAACTCACTACCAATGGTACATATATACAATCATAAGTCTTCATTATTGTTATTATTGATATTAACCAAACTAGTTCTACGCTTATCTATTATTCATCTCTCTTAATGTGACATTCAGATTTAAAGAATTATACCATCATTGGACCTATCTTTCCACACTGTATGAAATATCTAACTATTAGCTACTTCCATATTGAAATTAATTCTAAATGTAGCTGATAATTCGATGACAACTTTTTGTTTCAAAACTGAGGTCATATTTATTTCCTTCATCAATCCAGCGTCTACCAATAGGAAGGACGCAATTTTAACAGCTCGTGGCGGCCAAGATTGTTTACGGATTTGTGGGAAATTTGGTCAGTGTGTTCAGTAAGGTTTGGAATTTCAAGATGGTTCAAGATTATTACGCTAATTCCCGTTGTCGCTGGTGAGTAAAATCATCGTGTGTTTCAGGAAACGCAATTTCATCTTCAAAAATTTACCGTTTGGTGCGGGCTGTGTTATGGAGGCATTATGGATATAAGAGGGGACAGTGGCTGGCGTATGCCGCTGATATTGATATTAGATTGTCAAATATCTCCCTCCCGCCTTTTTGCCTTTTGAATTTCGCGGCTATGTATAAAGCGCTACAGAGCTCGTATCTGTCAATACTATACATCCTTGAAATGTCTTGACATAACCTACAAAACGACGCTATGCATAATTAGTTCGGATATTGAGTTCAACAGTTATAGACATGTAAACAGAGAGTTCACTAACGCCGAAATTCGAGCTATTTTAAAGTTTTCCTTTGTTAAAGGCAAATACGCTAGAGAAACGTTCCGTGAGATTAATGTTGTTTTGGGGAAGGTACTCTATCACTTCGAACTGCGGACGAATGGTTTCGACGATTCAGAGCGAGTGAAAACGACACCATGGATAAGCCACCCGGCGGAAGACCTGTGACGACGAATACCGATCAAATCATGGAAAACACCATGTTAGACCGGTATGTGGCATCTTCTGACATCGCCAAAAAGATGGAAGTTATTCACCAAACCATTTTAAACCATCTGCAGAAGGCTGGATCAACATTAAAGCTTGATGTTTGGGTGCAGCATGATTTGACGCAAAAAACGTTCTGGACCGAATCAACTTCTGCGATATGCTGCTGAAACGGAACGAACTCGACCCATTTGTGAAGACTATGATGACTGGCGACGAAAAATGGATCACATACGACAATATCGAGCGAAAAAGGTCGTGGTCGAAGGCTGGTGAATCATCCCAAACAGTGGCAAAGCCGGGATTGACGACCAGGAAGATGCAGTAATCTACGCAAGTTTGATTTAAACTTCGACATCAATGAACACATAAAATCATTGAAATTTACTAAAGTTTCACGGATATTGCTTGAATTGTGCGGTTATTTGTAATTAAAATTAGAGGTATAAAACTGGTAACTGATTTAAAAAATCTATGGAATTCAAAAGTGCATACCAAACAATTCCTGAAAGGTAGAAGATATCGATGTTAGCAGTAGTGAAGAAAGTGAAAACACGCAAAAACGAGAAGAGTTTAGTCCGATTAATTCACTTATATCCGATGAAAAATTAATGGAAACAGCTACGAAGAATATGCTTGTGAAATATAAGAAGAAAAAAAAATAGTGAACGAACAATCGAATTTCACAAGAAAGCTCTCATGGGAAACGGTGATATCAGATTGGCAGATACTCAGTAAGAACTTCATGGGAAACAAAACATTATTGCGATTTTTGTAGATTTTAAAAAAGTATTTTAAAAAGTGTATCGTTGTATAAGGCCAAAAAACTTAAAAAATTGATAATACGTGAAAATGGAGGTTTGATGATTCTCTGGCAGAAAGAAAACGAAACAAGAAAAAACCTTAACTTCGGCTGCACCGAAGCTAATATACCCTTCACAGGTGCATTTCTTTTAGTAACTATGTGTTCAGTTTGTATGGAAGCTATATGCTATAGTAATCCGATCTGAACAATTTTTTCGGAGATTACATTGTTGCCGTAGAAAATAATCTATACCAAATTTGGTGAAGATTCATTGTCAAATGTGAAAGTTTTCCATACAAGAACTTGAATCCGATCGTTCAGTTTATATGGCAGCTATATGTTATAGTGGTCCGATATCGGCCGTTCCGACAAATGAGCAGCTTCTTAAAGAGAAAATGACGTTTGCAAAATTTCAAAACGATATCTTAAAAACTGAGGGACTAGTTCGTATATATACAGACGGACGAACGGGACAGACAGACAGACGGACATGGTTAAATCGACTCAGCTCAACATACTGATCATTTATATATATATACTTTATAGGGTCTCCGACGCTTCTTTCTGGGTGTTACAAACATCGTGACAAACTTTAATATCCCCTGTTCAGGGTATAAAACAGTGAAGGATACTTTCAAATCGAATGAAGCTCTAGTTTCTCTCGGATTAACACAGTGCTCAGTATTGGTACCTATACTATTCTGATATAGCGGGTGTTTTTTGGAGGTGTGGTTTTGAATGAGGCAATTCTTTTTTCCGACTTGGTCTTTAGGAAAAATGCTAATTCATTTATACTCAGTTTAGCTTAATATTTAATACTGGGTAGACTTATTCTATAATAATGCTTACAAATCGTGTAAATTTATTGCTAAACTGAAGGGCTTGACGCGATCGACATATACATACATATAATTGCCCAGAAAGGTCGGTAATTCAAGCAACAGCGGCTCGGTTTCGCACCACGTTTACTCTAGTGGATAATGCGTATCCTAAGAGATACCGAATCTGAAGTCTGATATCGTCCGCCAAAACAGGTATTATTGCTTCTGGGCAGGCAAAGTTAAATGATATTGGACATCATTTTCTTTCTGCATCTCGCAAACGTGCGGAATCAGACGAGTCATGAAATTCCAATCAACTTTTTAAACCTCGAGACATAAAACTGCCCAGCAACAAAAACAAAAATTTTAACAGATAAGACTTAAAATACGTTATAACCAATTGTTAAAATTTTATTTAATGAGAGAAAGCAATATAAGTAGTTTTTTAATTTCTAAAAGTAAATCAGAAAAATTAAATATCCAGGAATGAAAACTTAAATCATGACATATGCGACGGAATGGTTCGTTTAACTAGCAATTTGATCCACAAGCCTAAACTGCCTCGAAAAGCGAACCGGGATATTAAATTTAAGTTCAGACAAGAGAAAAAAACTCCTAACTATTCTATTAAAGATTTTGAATGAGAATATAATGCCAAGCATTTTTCTAAGATATGGTTAATAGAGTTATGTGTAGAAGCGCCATTCACTTGGGAGTGGCCAGAAACGATTTTTTTGCAAATGACTCCAGCAGCTTACGACTTCCGGTCTTAGACCAAGTATCTTCTGGGTAGCCAAAAAAAAGTTTGAAAGCGAGCTAAAGTGAAAAGAAAACAAAAGCCTCGGACTAGAGGAGCCCTTTTTGACGATGACCATTGAAAACGAATTAAGGATTGCGATTTAAGGGCATGCAGCTGGAATTCCCGGTTACTTAATTGGGAAGGTGCGGCTGATTAATGCCCTCGTTAAAGTAAAGGCTAACATCATCGCCGTCCAAGAAGTGTGATGGACGGGACAAGTAGAGTAGGTTCTCAGGACATTTACCACAGTGGTCACATAAAAGAGCGCAATGTCGGTGTGGAATTCGAGGTGGGAGAGAGATTTTGTTGCCGAGTCCTGGCATACTTCAAGGTGGATGAAAGTCTAGCACCATGCACATTTGAGAGCTGACACTGCCACGATGTCAAAATCGATCTTGGCGACTTTAACGCCAGAATTGGCAAAGAAGGCATCTTTGGCACAACGGTCGGTAAATTCAGCCTCCATGACGAAACATGCCAAAATGTGTTGAGGCTGATCCATTTCAACGGTGCCCTATATATAGTTATCTGTAGTAGTAGATTCCATCATATTAAAATTCATCAAGCTACCAACCAACAAGATCGCTGATGGTGTGATAGGCGGAAGACACGTCTCCAATGTTTAAGACGTGTGTACCCTCCGAGGTCCTATCATCTACTCATATCACTATCTTTTTGCAGCCAAGATACGCACCCGCTTCAGAGCAGCAAAAAGCACACGTCAACAAACACAAGGAAGGTTCAGCGTCATGAAGCTACAGTGCAAACAGACAGCTAAACGATTTTCTACTCGACTTGCACTCCTGCTCTCTGAGAGCATCAGCATCCCGGTATTAGGGAACTGTGGGACGGCATTTAAAGCTCCTCACGTACAGCTGCAAAATAAGCCATTGGTTTTCGGGAAATGCAAACGACAGTCGATCCATTTTCCGACCATGAAGAAGTTCGAGTTGCGTTTACCCGTCTGAACAACAAAAAAGCAGCGGGGCTGATGGAAAAATGGCTCCGAAAAATTGATAAGGAGCATATTTTAGCTCATTTGTAGAACACGGTCGGACGAAAGCTTGCCCTCCATTGGAATTACAAAAAGAGAGACCCCACAATCTGGTCCAACTGTCGTGGGGTAAGCCTCCTGAAAGTTAAGGCCTACCGTCAACAAACTGATTGGAAATTATGAGTGCGGCTTAAGCCTGGAAAATAAACAACTGACCACATATTCACCATACGCCAAATCTTGGAAAAGACTCGTGGAAATATAACTGACAAACAACAACTGCTTTTAAGCCGCTATGTCTGTATTTGATATCCCCGGAAAACTAGTTCAGCTGTGTGAACTGTCGCCAAGCAATACCAAAAGCTCTGTCTGGATCGGGAGGGACCTCTCCGAGCCGTTCGATACCAAACGAGGTTACAAACAAGGCGACTTCCTTTCGTGCGACTTCTTTAATCTGATGGAAAAAGAACCATCTTCTATAAGCGGCATACGCCGATGATATTAATATCATTGGCCTTAACAGCTGCGCCGTTAGTTCTGCTTTCTCCAGAATGGATAAAGAAGTGAAGCAAATGGGTCTGGTAGTGAACGAGGGCAAGACGTTATATCTTCTATCATCAAACAAACTGTCGTGGCATTCGTGACTAGTCTCTCACGTTATTGTTGATCGTTATAACTTCGAAGTCGTAGATAATTTCGTCTGCCTTGGAACCAAGAACAATGTCAGCCTCAAAATACAACGCAGAATAATTCTTGCCAATAGATGCTAGGTGAGTAAGCAATTGAGAAAAAAAGAACATTCTCGACGAAAAAATACCAAACTACACAAATCACTCATAGTCGCCGTCCTTCCCTATGGTGCAGAGGCATGGATGATGACAACATTTGATGAGTTGACGTTACAAGTTTTCGAGAGAAAGGTTATGCAGAAGATGTATGGTCCTTTCTGAATTGGCAACAACAAATATCGCAGTCGATGGAACAAGAAGCTGTACGAGAGATACAACGACATCGACATTGTTCAGCGAACTAAAAGACAGCGGCTAAGCTAACTAGGTCATGTCGTCCGAGTGGATGAAACCCGATGGAGAAAGCAGAGGAAGAGGTAGACCTCCACTCTTTGTGAAAGACCAAGTGGAAAAGGAGCTGGCTACACTTGGAATGTTTAATTGGCGCCAAAGAATACAAAGGAAAAGCAACTGGCCCGCTGTTGTAAACTCGGTTATAACATCTTAAGGGGGTATTCTACTCTAGAATTTTGAAAAATTCGATTTTTTTTTCATATATTTAAAGTCTAGACCCTTAAGAACATATCCTCCAAAGGATTTTTAAAAATTAAAATTATTTTAAGAGCTACAGTTACTTTAGTGATGCAGTACCTAGCCCGGTTCGGCCGTATCGAATTTTTTAAACGCGTTTTTCTCGAAACTACCTTTTTCCACACGGGACCGGCATTATCTCAAGTTCTATACAACCGATTTACTTGAAATTTTGTGTGAACCTTCTTTATATAATCCTTTATTGTTCCTATAAGCATCGTGTCAAAATTTTTGTTTTTAATATTTAAAAAAAAATTCAGGAATTTCAAAAACAAAGCGTAAAAATGATTTTTATTTTCAGGCAGTCGCCATTTTTTCAAAAAACTTACCTTGCTGATTAAGAATTTCTTTTAATTTTTTTTTCATACCACCAGGAGAGTCAGGATCAATGTCACCAGGATGCGCCATTTTTTTTACACCTGTCTCTCCCCTCCTCTAATTATTTTAATTTTTAATATTTTTTTGTAAAATTTTTTTTCTGTATTTTTAAGATATCAATAAAAATACCATAAAAAATGGATAGTAAAAATATTAATTGCCTTTTTTTACGACACTTTAAAAATTACCTGAAATTCATGCTTCTAGAGTAAAATACCCCCTTAAGCAGTGTCTTCGCCATTAAAGAACACGAAGAACATATTGCAACCGTACCACTGGAATAACGCAGAACAGTAAGTTCTGAATGATACACCCATTTGTTTGCCAGTTCTCTTTGAGGAAATTTGGAAAACCAACCGCCGAAACCGGGTCATGCGAGCTTTCATATATCGCCTGAAGCAACTGAATTTTTAAGTACTTAAAACATTGATTTATTAAGTCATCCACCGCGTTGTCATTAATTGGCTACGTTTTCTTCAGGAATGTAAAAATTAAAGCAAAAAACGTTTCGTCACCTGAATAGCAAATGTGCCAGTAAATTTGGTGCAAACGCATGCGGAAGTGTATAAATTTTAATTGAGATTATTTTGAAAACATTAAAGCTATTTTCGATAATTTGTATTTGTTTTCGTACTAGTTTAAATGTGTGAAACCGATCTACAAATTACCCCATCGCTCATATAGCCCATATATACTATATGCAATTATTTTCGTTATTCCAGCAGAACATCGTTAAAGGTATGGGTTATCTTCATAAAATTGCAAGGAAATACGTATATAGTATATGGTTTTGAGTATACTTTCATTTGATACTTTCTATTTGCAAGAATCAAAATTGTTCGGCTGCAACTCAACGCTTCCTTACTTGATTTGCAACAAATGTGTTGTTTTAGATGTATAAAATTTGATTGTTGACACTACTATATTTCGAACCCTTTAAAAATGGCATGGTAAGGACAGGATTTGATATTGTAATATACTAAGCGGAGAATTGTGAAGAACTTTAGGAACATGCATAAGCATTTGAATTTTAATGGTGGTAACGAGGAGGGTGGAAATTTTAGTGATTAAGTTGTAAGCTGACAATCAAGTTGCTGTAACAGCTGTTTAGATAAAATTATTGAACCATCTCAACATTCTCGTTTAGACTGATATAAAGCACTACACATAAATTATTAATGATTAATATTAATATAATATCATATATGTACTATATATTCTTGCATAGCTTTTTTGATCATATGTGATGTATACCGCCTTCATAAAACTTTTCGTGAATTATTCTTTTTTGATTTCTAGTTTAATTGAGAGTTCAGTAAAATTGATATCGAATTATCTAAACGTTTGTTACATATTTCTATCGATTCCACATAACTAACACTTTATCTAGATATTTTCTCAAGTTACGAATACTCTTGAAGTTTCAAAATTGTCATAAGTCAAAGGTTCATTGCTGTTGATACATGCACATATTAACAGAAGTTTTACTTGCGCATTACTTTCTTACTTGTATTGTCACAATAAAATTTCTCTCACACTTGATGTTATTTTTAGTAATTCGTTATTAAAAAAAATCAGCACTTTTTCGAGAAGCAATGCTTCCACTCTACATGGTTACCTTACGTTAACTAATATCGCATGTATACCGATACAAGTAAAATATGATTGGAAAAAGAGAGAAGTACCTCATAAAGATAGATTGGGAAGTTATCAGTATGAGCAAAAGTATTTACATTTGTGTATATGTTTGTCTGTACATTATTAGGAAAAACACGATTAGACTGTAGTAAAAAAATTGTAGAAACAACTAGGATGATGCTTAGTAGTAGAAAAAATATGTTGATATATGTATGTATGTTATGTGTAAGTTAACAATTACAAAGAAGGACAATTGTTGGTAAACTTATCGATTTTAGACGAGCCACTTTTGCTTTCGAAACTGGTAAGTGGCTTGTGCTCGCATTATCGCTTTGTGTGCGAATATACTATGTATATAGTGACACAATTTGTATTTCCAGAGAAGTCACGGAAGCCGCATAGATCGACTCTGGAACATAATTCATCGTGGGATTTGTATTTGTGAGATATCGTTTAGATTACTCACGAACTGGGACCACTTTTCCAAACGAAGTGGTGATATTGACTCCGTAGTGTATGAAAACTGGTCGGAAATCGCATTCCATTGAATCCGCGGAGTGTTTGTTGTGCGTCGAATATAAGGAAATTAGTGTGCAATAGATTTTCTTTAGGTACTTTAGAATATTAGTGTGGTTCGCCATTATCTTTTTTAACGAAAACCCTGTTGTTTTGAGGGTTTGTGTCACTTATGCTAGTGACTCTTATGCTTGTGGAAGACTGTGATTTCCCGAAAAGATATCATCTACATACGTTTGGTGTTTTCTGTCAATTCGTGTAGTGTTTCAACGCCTAAGAACTGGGCACAATTAACGCCGAAAGATCACTGTTTTTAACTTGTAATCTCGCAGTGGACTATTGGGGGATTTTCGACAAATGATTCTTGATCGTTTTTATGTACGACTTTTCTATGTACGTCTATAAATTTTTTCGATATCTCCGTTGAATTCGTATTTGAAAATATGCCATTAATCCTGGTTGGAACGTGGGCCCCGTAAATAGAATATCCTTTAGGAAATTCTCCGAGCTAGTGGATTTTGGGACATTGAAGACAACTCTTACTTGAGTTGTTTTTTGTCTGGCTTTACTACTGCATGTGCGTTGATGAATTTTGTGCGTGGGCTTACTTCCTCCATGTGATCTAAATGGAGGTATTTTACTTCCAAAACTTCCTCAATTGTGAGTTAAGGTATTTGTTTGAGATTTCCACAACTTGAGTTGTAATGGTGGTAGCTGGTGCTACCGAACCGAAAGTAATATTTTGAGCCAGTGGTGTGTTTAGAAATTTGTCAAATAAACTGCTATTCCCAAATATGTGACAATTCAGACCTCGAATATACAAAATTATTCACTGTGCCCTTCGATGCGGCGACTATGAAAAAGTTCGAAAACCAATAACACGTCTGAAGAACAAGAAAGCGGCGGGGCGATGGTTTGCCGGCCAAGTTATTTCAATACGGCAGCGAAGAACTTAAGAAGCATGCATCAGCTTCTTTGTAAAATATGGTTGGGCGTCCATTTGTTGGAATTTGAGTCTGCTCTGCCCAATCCGGAAAACGTGAGACCCCACAATCTGCGCTAACTACCGTGCGATAAGTCTCCTCCGCATCATGTATAACAGAGATAAAGAGATCCCCATCGATCTTGGACATTTGTGTCAACATTAACCAAACAAAATATTTGTAGAGATCTGTTTGCATCCCAAACTTATTCTCAACTGAAAATGTGACTTTTTGAGCCGAATTCTCGACATTTGCGGGAAATTTTGCTTTTCTTTTTTAATTCCAAGAAAAGTGCGGCTGAAGACCCGTCCACGCTCTACTGAGGCTGACACATACATAGATAATACTATTACTCTACTAGACGGTAGTAGGTGATTTCTATTAGGTATTAAAAAAATATAGACACCAAATGGATCATAAAGCATTTTGTGTGTTAATTAAGCATTGCTTTTTGAGGAAATAAGAGAAAACACTCTTTTAATATGTATTGAAAGATCAAAAGTCATTTGTTTTAATATACCATAAAATCATAAAAAAGGATCTAAGTAGTTTCGCCAAATATTAAAAGTCCAATATATAATAATTTGCAATCGTAATAAATGTTGGATGTTTTAATTTAAATGCCCAAAAGCTCTTATTTTGTTCAATCTGGCCACAATGCAAAATGTTATTAAAAAACGCTTATTTTGAGGCGCTCTCACACTGGAATAAGTTGGGCATCCCATTATGCCTGGTGTATAAGGTTCTACAGAGCATACGAGGTGTGTTCAAAAAGTATCGCGACAGTTTGCTGACCGTATTCCCCAGATCTGGCCCCCTGTGACTTTTTCTTATTCCCTAAACTGAAGAGGCCCATGAAAGGACGACGTTTCGCTTCTCTTGATGAGATAAAGACGGCATCGAAAGAGGAGCTGAAGAAGATAAAAAAAATGATTTTTTGAAGTGCTTCGAAGATTGGACAGTTGGCACAAGTGTATAATATCTCATGGGGATTACTTTAAAGGGGACAAAATAGATATTCATGAATAAATAAATAATTTTTGAAAAATCACAAAATCCGCGATACTTTTTGAACACACCTCGTATTATGTGAAAGATTAAAGCCCACCGTCAACAAATTGACGTTGAGCAATATCAAAAGCTCCAAACAAAAAAAAACCAAAACAAGAAAAAAAATATATAACATTTGCTCTGTCAGTATAACTCGTATATACATATGTATGTGTGCAAAATATATTGGTAATATACTAGTATATGTATATAGATTCTCTTAATATACTGGGCATATACGTGAAATATGTATGTATACATATATTAAATGTTCATTTATACATATGTGTATTTCTTGATTAGATTTTCTTTACCTTTTATCTCTCTTTTTAGTTGCTATACATATATAAAAATATATATGTGTTGGTATGTATATCACCAATACATATATATATAATAATTTGCTCACGTACATACATATGTAAATACATGTTATACTGAGAGAGCACATATATTTTTCCCCTTTTTTGTGTACATACATATGTATGATTAACAGTGCGGTCACAAAAAAGTAGCAGTTATAACAAACAAAAGAAAAACGGGAGAGAAAATAATAGCAATGTGTTTTTGTTTTTTTTCCGTAAACAAACCGAAAAATATATTAGGGCAATTCAGAATCTTGTGCATCTGAGTTTGCAAAATTATGCAATTGCAAATATTTTCCATCAACAATGAACGGCTTTTTTTGTGGTTTCTGTGCTGCAAGGGTTGCACCAATACCATTAATTCACAGCTGATCGGTGAAGAAAAACATTGAGGGTAAACAAAATTTTCGCACAAATTGGAAAATGTGCCGAAAAAAAGTTTTAGGGAAAAATTGACTGACGCTTTATTTGATGAAGCTGCTGAAGAAATTATGGACATTGAAGGTAAGAAATATTTTTTTATATGGCACATAGCACAAATTTCACTTTTATTTCTGGAGTTTCCCGCAAGAAAGGCAGTAAACTCTGGATTTCTGTTTCGCTCCACTTTTTATTCAGCTTTTCCTGTTTTAGCTTTATTTTATTCAAACCGGTTTGCTCCATTTCTTCTCTTTATTTACAATGTTTTTATTTTTGATAGCTGCTGATAATTTGGAAACCAGTGTTGCAAATAATATAATGGTTTTTTAGTGTTGCTTATTTGCAAGGGTGTAGCAGATGCATCGCTATTCATTTTGTTAGTGTAAGAGCAAAAATATGCTCGCTAATTTGCATTTGCAGAGATGCAAGACCATTTGCACCAGATTCTGAATTACCATATTATCTTAATGACAGTTTTAATAATTTTGCTAAGTTGGCAGGACTGTCCTTAATTAGTTTGCCAACTATGAGCGCGATCTGTCAACAGTTTATTTACAGCAGCTGGTTAAGTTGGCAGACCTCAGTAGTGCGTAGCGACTATTACAATGAATAAAAATATCAAACAAAGAATTTGTCTCAAATTTTGTTTTTCTGTTTTGTAATCGCCCATGCCTCTGCACCATAAAGCAGGATGGGACTAATGAGTGACTTATAGAGTTTTGTTTCTGTTCGTCGAGAGAGGGCTTTACTTCTGAATATCCTACTCAGTCCGGAGTAGCACCTGTTGGAAAGCGATATTCTGCGTTGGATTTTGAGGCTGACAATGTTGTTGCTATTAATACTGGTTCCAAGTTTGTTTGATTACAGAAGATATGAATTATGTAATATCAATATCATCGACGTACGCCAGCATCTGTACACTCTTATGAAGATGGTACCTTGTTTATTTAGTTCTGCAGCTCGAATTATTTTCAAGAGTAGATTGAAGAAGTCGTACGAAAAAGAGTGGCCTTGTCTAAAATCTCGTTTGGTATCGAACGGCTCGGAGAGATCCTTCCCGATCCTGATGGAGCTTTTGGAATTGCTCAATTGTCAGCTTGTTGATGGTGGGCCCTTATCTTTCACATAATGTGCTCGATAGAACCTTATACGCGATGTTGGGGAGACTTATCTCATGGTAGTTAGTGCAGATTGTGGGCTCCCACATTTTCAGATTGGGCAGAGCAGACTTAAATTCCAACAAATGGACATGCTTCCATCCAACCATATTTTACAAAGAAGCTGATGCATGCTTCTTAAGTTCTCCGCTGCCGTATTGAAATAGCTTGGCCGGCAAAGCATCGCCCCCCCGCTTTCTTGTTCTTCAGACGTGTTATTGGTATTCAAACTTTTTCATAGCCGCCGCATCGAAGGGCACAGTTTTATTATTGTTTTTCAATTACATTTATGCGCGCTTTCTTCACTGAGAAATAACAAACATACGATTTCATAGTATATACGGAACATATCATTATGCCCTACTAGGGTAGCACTAAATATCAACTAATTTCTAAAAACTGAAACGGCTTGGTAAAGAAAACACAAATACTTATAAATAAATAAATAGCAATAACAAAAAATGTTGTGAATAATTTTGAATATTCGAGGTCTGAATTGCCACATATTTGGGAATAGCAGTTTATTTGACAAATTTCTAAACACACCACTGGCTCAAAATATTACTTTCGGTTCGGTAGCACCAGCTACCACCATTACAGCTCAAGTTGAGGAAATCTCAAACGAATACCTTAATTCACAATTGAGGAAGTTTTGGAAGTAAAATACCTCCATTTAGATCACATGGAGGAAGTAAGCCCATGCAAAAAATTCATCAACGCACATGCAGTAGTAAAGCCAGACAAAAAACAACTCA
This sequence comes from Bactrocera neohumeralis, assembly GCF_024586455.1. Taxonomy (NCBI): domain Eukaryota; kingdom Metazoa; phylum Arthropoda; class Insecta; order Diptera; family Tephritidae; genus Bactrocera; species Bactrocera neohumeralis. The sequence continues at coordinate 182,990 of NW_026092739.1, read as the reverse complement.
AGTAAGAGTTATCTTCAATGTCCCAGAAACCACCAGCTCGAGGAATTTCTTAAAGGATATTCTATTTACGGGGCCCACGTTCCAACCAGGATTAATGGCATATTTTCAAATACGAATTCAACGGAGATATCGAAAAAATTTATAGACGTACATAGAAAAGTCGTACATAAAAACGATCAAGAATCATTTGTCGAAAATCCCCCAATAGTCCACTGCGAGATTACAAGTTAAAAACAGTGATCTTTCGGCGTTAATTGTGCCCAGTTCTTAGGCGTTGAAACACTACACGAATTGACAGAAAACACCAAACATATGTAGATGATATCTTTTCGGGAAATCACAGTCTTCCACAAGCATAAGAGTCACTAGCATAAGTGACACAAATCCTCAAAACAACAGAGTTTTCGTTAAAAAAGATAATGGCGAACCACACTAATATTCTAAAGTACCTAAAGAAAATCTATTGCACACTAATTTCCTTATATTCGACGCACAATAAACACTCCGCGGATTCAATGGAATGCGATTTCCGACCAGTTTTCATACACTACGGAGTCAATATCACCACTTCGTTTGGAAAAGTGGTCCCAGTTCGTGAGTAATCTAAATGATATCTCACAAATACAAATCCCACGATGAATTATGTTCCAGAGTCGATTTATGCGGCTTCCGTGACTTCTCTGGAAATACAAATTGTGCTACTATATATATAAACTTTATGTGGTATAATCCGTTTGAGCGATTCCAAAACGGGAACAAAAAACAGTTTGACTAAATATATGATCCATATATTTGTATAATATAAATTCATATGGAAATCATTTACTGCCTTATAAGCTTACCCTTGCGTATACAAGCTCACCCGTTAGAAAGAGAGTTAGAGAAGTTAGAGAAAACCAACAAATTAAATACAAGTTTCTTCAAACAGTAAGCAGGATCGCATAAAATTGGTATGAAAAAGGCACAAAGAAAATCCAATGTTTAAGCGAGAATAAATACAAACATACATATTTACGTATTCACTTCGTATAAAATAAATAAATTTAACAAACATAACTTAGTACTTACTAATATATACATACAAACAAACATTCAAATAAAAATTATATTAAAATATATTGATGCATATAATTACCTATCCACAGGTGCAGAGGTTAATTGCCTGCACATTGTTAATTTTCTTTTCACGATCTCTTCTTATCGAGCAAATATAAGTATACATATCTACACATATATATGTATATATACACATACATCCGGGAATATCCAAACATAAAAACAAAAAAATACACATATAAATTGGTTCAATTTATTATTTATACATACATACATGGGCCATTCCATCAATTGGCGACATGGTTTTGTACCCGTGGTTCTCCGATTTTGACGAAACTTTAGAATATCATAATATAGACCAAAATAAGAATATCTGTAAACTTTTTAGTGGTCAAAGTTGCTCCATTGTTTTTTGGCGCGCAGTTCAGATTGAGATCAAACAAAAAATGACTATTTCTTTTATTTTTTAACGACCTCAAAATTGAGTGAAAAAAATTTTGCAGTTATCCAATTTTATGTAAAAAAATCTCAGCTTTCTGATAAAAATATTTTCAAAATCTAAAAAATTCTACTAAACGACAACTTTGCATTTTTTTTGTTGTTCTTGGGATCAGAGTCCCATACTTTTGAACACTGATTCTTATGTAAAATTGAACAAGGAATCGAATGAAAAAGTCAATTTTGAAAAAAAATTGGGGGAAAAGCACAAAAAACGGGATTTTTGGATTTGGATTTTTATTTACTTAAAAAAACCGATCGTGTTAAATTTTTTCGTGTCTTTTTTCGAAAAAATCATTCAAAAACAAACATTTAAAAAGAAAAGGTCCCCAAAAGTCAATTTCTACAAAAGTTATGGCTATTTGAAAATCAAAAAGCCTCTTTTTGAAAAATTCATAACTTTTTTTGAAGTTGGACAAAAAATTTTGAAAAAATTCTCAAAAATGTTTTTCAAAGGGTAGAAAAGGATCAGCAAAACCTAAAGGGGACGGGCTCAAAAGTGGTCGATTTGGTATGGAATACCCCATATATAACACTATATCTAACTCGATTAGTTTCACCTGATACTTACAACATTAGGTGAACAAAACTATTATACTCTCTTGCGAAATCTTGCTTGAGTATAAAATTGGTATCGAAAAGTTCCTGGGTCACCCTTGAACTACAAAAGAACGAATTTTGCCAAAAAAATGTGTTTTACTATGATAGCCCAGAAGTTTGCAATTGACCAGTTAGTATATAGTTGACATACAGGCTGAAGGATTAAAATACATTTCTTGTAAGGAAAACATTTTTATCTCACAAGCTATCTTCCCAAAATTTGGCATAGAGGATTGTCTACAAACTTCGGAGAAACTTTTCAGATCGTGCCAATAAAACAAATAGTTTTCACCAAAACTGAACGATTGGCATCAGCTTTTCAACTGCAGTTAACGTGTTATCTTGTTTTTTTTTTACATTTTGTACCATATTTTGAATTGGGAATACGGTCTCTGCTAAATTTCGGCAATTTAACTGTTATTTACGTTCTCTTTAAGTTTAGTTGTCTTTTTAGAACTCTTCTCATTTTGCGAAGCTTGAGTCTCTTTCGTAGTTAAGGAATTTTCAAGCGAATTTTCGTCTTGGTTTAAGTTTTGTACAGTTTGAGTTTATCGGGAAATTACAGGCTACGTATTCTATAAATTCTAGATCTTCCCATTATTTTGATTACGCAGGTTTTGCACCGAAAATTTATTGTATATTACCGTAAGCGTAGTTACGATAAAGGGAACTGCTGAGTAAAGTCGGGGAAATGCTTCTAAAAAGCACATGCGCAAAGCAAAGTACCCCATTTTGCGAATTGTGAAAAGCTTAAACTTGTTTACTACGTGTCTCAGCTGTTGAAATGAAAACTTTAAGCAAGTGGTTGTGTATCTTCTTATATATATACTATATATTTAGACATACCTAAATATTAAGTGAGCAAGCGACACAGTTTTCGTCAAAGCAAGCCACATTGGGCTGTCTGCTTTGTGCACAACAAAATCATATGTTTTACGTTCTCTGATCAAACACACAGCGTTGCATGCAACATGTTGCAAGTGAACGTGTTGTGTTTTGAATTTAATAAATTTTGTGTCCAGTGAACATAATATATAATATAACGGTGCAACGTGTTGAGTGAACAAGTTCGTTTAAGCGAGCGTTGCAAAAATTTGTTGTTGCAATAGCTCGTGAATATGCTCGTCGTCTTTATGTCGGTTTGATAAAAAAAAGAGCTGACACATTCGTAATGCGGCCAGTTTTGTCGTAAGCAGCAACGCGTACGTTTGCCGGAAGCGGAAATCCGCGATTAAATTTTGGAAAAAATTAAAACGAAACCAAAAAAAAAAATTTATATATATATATATTACCCAAACAGTTATAATGTGACAAATTTCTTTTTGTTCGGTAGGAGCGATTGATGGGGATTTTTTTTTACTTTTTCCGTAAAAAAATAATTAAATTTGTTTTGTTTTTGTGAAAAATTATTTAAAAAAAAAAATAAATAAATAAAGTCACTTTTGTGTAAATAAACAACAACAGAATGTGTGTGATGCTGAGCAGTATAGTGTTTGAATATAAAATCTTTGGCCCAGCTGTGGTTGCCGTGTAGAGGGCGGAAAAAGTAACGGAAATCAGTGAATTGTGAAAATTTCCGACGGGCGGCAATAAACACCGCCGCAAAGCACAACTGCTGACCTACTCACGCTTAGTGTTACAACTGTCCTCCTATAATCGCGATGGCGATGACGATGCTGTTTGCGCTTGTGTGCGTGTGCTTGTGATGTGTTTTTGGCGGCAGTCAGCCAGTCGGTCGGCCAAGCACACATAATGGACAGCCAAGTGTCGCTAACAAGGAATTGAACTTACTAGCTATGAATTACGCGTTCGCTTTGTGCGTGACTGTATGTGTTAGGGTGCACGGCGTTAAGTAAGAATGCTGGGCGTTGGCAAATAAAACCTTACGATCCACTGGCATATTATGGCACATATGTATGTTAATTATTAAAAAGTTTACATGTCTGTGTGTTCTTGCATATGCTTGTAGGTTGTGGGCATATGCTCACAGACTGCTGGATGCTGTCGCCGGTTGTTTTGCAGTCTCTTTAACCCTTATTTGTCGCTTGTTATTGCTACTCAGCGCCGCTGTTGCCTATATTTAGGGGCAAGCACTTGTTTGTTAGGCTAAAATGCCACGTGCGCGGCACATGAAAGCATAAATTGTACACACATACATGCATATGTGCATGTGGGCAATCGCACGAGTAGATATTTGCTGGACATCCTTTTGACCTAAAACATTTTATTACGTTATGTGTAATCGTTGCTAAGGGAAAGTCCATTGGCATAATAGCGTGTTGCGCGGGGAGTTAATTGCTTGTATGTGGTTGTAGAATGCGCGCGTGTCGGAAATGCAGGATTTGTGCTGCTTGTGTTAAGCACCTATGTTATATTAATTAACGGTTGAGTTGCCACTTCAAAGCGTGAAAAATATACTAGAGTTATTTGTATTGTATTGGCGGTTAATGAGTTTGGAATTCCAACCCGTAGGACTAAGAGGTGTCACTTATTTTAACATGCAGGATAAGCGGTGTTATTTTAAAAATGGAAATTGTTATAAGACCTTAAATTTACTTTGCGTTTGTAGAAAATACAGTAAGAATTCAGCAACTAAAGCCTTCAACTGTTATTTACCAAACGCTGTGACAGCTACTCACACTCATACAAAAAGTGAGTCTGAGTTACTCCGCTACTTCATTATTGGCTGCTAAACTCTAAACTTTTTAAAAAAATATCACGATTTGTGCTTTCAATCAACATTTTAACGTGATGAAATTCATTTCGGAAATCAAAATATCGTTTCATACAATATTTGACTCACATTTCCATCAAATTACAAAATATTGGAAAAATAATTGCCACTTAAGGGTGTTTTTTAGCAAAACACACTTTTTGACAATATTCGTTTTTTATACTCTCGCAACAAAGTTGCTAAGGAGAGTATTATAGTTTTGCTCACATAACGGTTGTTTGTAAGTCCTAAAACTAAAACAGTTAGATATAGGTTTATATATACCAAAGTGATCAGAGTGACGAGTAGAGTTGAAATCCGGATGTCTGTCTGTCCGTCCGTCCGTCTGTCCGTCCGTCCGTGCAAGCTGTAACTTGAGTAAAAATTGAGATATCATGATGAAACTTGGTACACGTATTTCTTGGCTCCATAAGAAGGTTAAGTTCGAAGATGGGCAAAATCGGCCCACTGCCACGCCCACAAAATGGCGAAAACCGAAAACCTATAAATTGTCATAACTAAGGCATAAATAAAGATATTAAAGTGAAATTTGGCACAAAGGATCGCATTAGGGAGGGGCATATTTGGACGAAATTTTTTTGGAAAAGTGGGCTTGGCCCCACCCCCCACTAAATTTTTGTACATATCTCGGAAACTACTATAGCTATGTCAACCAAACTCCATAGAGTCGTTTCCTTCAGGCATTTCCATATACAGTTCAAAAATGGAAGAAATCGGATAATAACCACGCCCACCTCCCATACAAAGGTTATGTTGAAAATCACTAAAAGTGCGTTAACCGACTAACAAAAAACGTCAGAAACACTAAATTTTACGGAAGAAATGGCAGAAGGAAGCTGCACCCAGCCTTTTTTTTTTAAATTGACAATGGGCGTGGCCTCGCCCACTTATGGACCAAAAACCGATTTCAATGAAATTCGGTATATAATATTTTCTTAACACCCTGATGACATGTACGAAATATAGGTGAAATCGGTTCACAACCACGCCTTCTTCCAATATAACGCTATTTTGAATTCCATCTGATGCCTTCTCTGTATAATATATAGATTAGGAACCAATGATGATAGCGGAATAAAATTTTACACAAATACGGTATTTGAAAAATATGTAAATGACGGATAATGAAATCTCGATTATCACTTTATCATGCGAGAGTATAAAATGTTCGGTGACACCCGAACTTAGTCCTTCCTTACTTGTTCTATTCAACATGGGTCACTTTAAGGGTGATATGCTGATTATAATGACCCATCCTTTGTAGTACGATTTGTCCTTTGTTTCAAAATATGCCTCAGTTTCGGCGATCACCTCTTCATTCGATGAAAATGTCTCCCCAGTGAGCTTTCTTTCGAGATTCGACACGGTGCGTTGTCTTGGTGAAATAGCACTTTTGTTTCTTCAAATATGGCCATTTTCCGGCGATTTTGCCCTTCAAACGGTCCCACAACACTGTGTAACAATCGCTGTTGTTTGTACTTCCTTTTTCAAAGTTGTCAATAAAAATTATTCCATCAGCACCCCAAAATACATACGCCATAAGCTTGCCAGCAGACTGTTGCGTTTTTCCACGCCTTAGACTGGGTTCATTGTGTGCAGTCCACTCGATGGCCGTCAATTGAACTTCGCTATGAAATGCTGGAGCTATTTTTCATCGAATGTCACATATCGACGCAAAAAGTTGGATTTAATATGCTTGGATATCATTTTAGAGTGCTTGTTACAGCGAATAACTTAATTTTTATGCTTTCGGCGGTAACAATCCCTTTTAGGCGTCCAACGAGCTCCCCATCTTCGGTGCAGCTTTCTCCACGTCAAAACTTAGCATGATGGCCGATTTTTCTGGTGAAAGTCCTCTAGCCAAGTTTTTCCTTTAACTGTATTTTTCTCTTCAATACAATATTTCGTCAACTCATGCAATTCCTTTTTATTAATTTTTTCACAATAACAAGAGTTCATTCATTCAAAAAGATATATGTAAGTCACAAACTAATACTATGACAGTTGTCAAATTTATACGCGCCTTTTAAAGGTTAGGACTAACGTAAAGTCATATAAATATAGGTGACCTGGTCTACGAAAAGGGAACTAACGTGAAAAATAAAAATTTTTAGTTCAAGTGTTAAAAATAAATATATAAATCAACTAAAAATATTGAATTTTTTGACACCTAAGCCACCTTTCCGTAGACCAGGTCACATAACAGCGCCATCCATGCGACAGGCTGATGACTTTTGAGTTGACCAGTTATATTCCGTTTTCGAAAAAACTTGCAAATTAATTTTTATATGAATAATATCACTTTAACGCAATCTTAAAAGAGCCACACCTAGTCAATAAAGTTCTTATGTTTCTCAAAAAATAAATTATATACCACAGATAGTTTGTACCGCCACCGTTTTGAAATATTCTCATTTTTGCCATAAATTCGGTTACAAAGATTTACAATGCATACAGCGGTGTCAATTTTGAAGAAAAAGAAGTGGCTGTTCTCACGCAGTTCGACCCATTTAGCCATAAAGACTCTTCGCGATTCCATTCGAAAGAGTCATCTTAGAAAATAGCAACTTATGTCAAGGGCAATTGCTATATCGACCAGATCAATATCAATACTTATTCGAGATGATTCTCTACCTAAGAATAACATCTTTATTCTGGGCTCAATCGTCTTTTCGGTAAGTAAAATATTTCTCTATTATCCCCAAAGATATTCATATTGTAAATATTTAGACATTGCTCTAATAGAGGGTGGCTTTTTTAGACAAGTGATTTTCAAGGAGAAATATAACGCATATAATTATGACCAAATATTTAGCATCATTATAATGATAAGGGTTTGACAGTTTGTTTTAAAAACGATTTCGTGCAAGTGACTATCACGGCTGGCTCAAATAAATTTCAACTTAAAGGTCTGATTTTGACCACATTTTGCAGCAATAGTGGCCATATGTCAGCCATAATTGAGCATGTATCGCCGTTTGTTGGAACCAGCCACGAAAAAGCCATTAATAATTTAAGGTTTCTATAGCATTCCTCATTGACTGTAACATTAAGACTGGATTTATTTTTGACAAAATATGGCACTGCTCCATCTTCTTTCTGTCCATAAAAGGCACCGGCACACAAAACAGGGACGGTTATGGCTTGTGGATTATCTTAATTAAATACGACAATTTTATTTATTAGCGCACCTATTTAACCAAAAGTGAGCATCATCGCTGTACAAAATTTTCTTTTGAAAATCGACAATTACAGGCAATTATGTTGACCGGATATAAGATAACTGCATACACAGATTCGCGCGAACGAACCATTATTTTGATAATAAAGTTTGCTGACACATTTTTTTCCATTAGAAGCTGCTCATTTGTGGTAATCGCCAATCGACCACTCTAACATTTAACTGCCATAGAAAATCAAATGCTTGTATGAACAACTTTTTCTTTTAACGAGATATCTTCTTGAAATTTGGCATGGGTAATTTTTAAGACAGTTGTGTAATCCTGGAAGAAATTGTTCAAATCGAACCACAATACCATATGGCTAACATACTAACTAATTGATCGAGTTCTTGTGAGGAATCTTGTAAGGAATATTTTATAAACATTGTGGAAAAAAAGTACCTTGAAATTGTAATTAATTTCCCCGGGTAAATAATATACCAAAAAAATGTATTTTGCGAAGTAGGTAGGACCGCCAGTAATTACTATGCCAAATATGAGCATGATCTGTCAACCAGTTTGTTTACAGTAGCTGCTTAAGTCAGTGCACCTCCTTAGTGCGTTGAGATTTTTACAATGAATTAAAATATATCGGAAACGGAACTTGTCTCAAATTTTACATTTGTAACCAAGTTTCGTGTGCGGAATCGTTACGAATTATGGAAAAGGCCTACGGAGATTCAGTTTTATCAAAAACACAAACCTTTAAAGGCAGTCGAGAGATCGTTGAAGACATGCTTCGTTCTAGATGACCTTTGACCTATTCAACTGATGAAAATATAAAAAAAGTGAAGGATGAAGAAGGACCATTGAACATGCTTCCGATCCCACATTGATGAAGATCATTACAACTGCCGAAAAGACATGAGTTTGACATACAAACAAGTTACAACAATGATTTGAATGATATCCGTTTTCATTCGATCGAAGGGATAAAACAAAATTCGCTGAAGGAGCTGAAGGCCATCCCAAAAAATGCTTATGAAAAGTGTTTCGAGGACTGGAAAAATAAGTAAATAAGTGGCGTAAGTGTATTACATCTATGTCTCAATGTATATGTAAGGGTATTCTAACTTCACTGCAGCCGAAATTAACACTCACTCTTATTTTATTTCGTGAATTTGGCGTTGCGAAACTCTACGAAGGTTAGCTGTTTTCAGCCATACACCTTCTCTGAATTGATAGTTAATGGTGATTTTTGAAAGTTAAACGACCGTTATTTCAAGACGCAAAGAAAATTAAATTATGAAATTACCGATATTTTTGGTTTATTAGCTCAATAGCTAATTGAACAGGTTTTCCGATACTCGGTAACTATGATAGGGGCTTCTGAAAAACATATTGTTCCAATTTTGCAACAGTTTTTTTCGAAAAAAGCAGGCTTCATGTCAATGATGAAGCGTTAACTGGCTTTTAATTGGTTAGTAGTTCATTTCAAGATTAGATATGATGATCAAAAAGTCATCCCGATAATGTGTTTGTTTCTTAGATATATAGATAGATAGAAATTAATTAAGGTTTTGCACTGCGACCTATGTTCTATTGTGCTCTCTGCTATATCACATATGTATATATCTCAAAGATCCAGCATTCATTACGCTTGCTCGGCGCAATGGAGATGATGTGATCCCTGTTCACGTAGTTGGATTCAAAGGATTTGAGCCTGCTTCTACAAGTTTCTGGGCAATCTGGAATCAGGTATTCTGTAGTCACCGGTTCCATGTCACAAAACTGTCAGTTTACATAATGTAGGAAAAGTGCTTCTTGAGCCTGCAGACAGGGAGATTAAATTTGTCTTAGATTTTTATGCTGTAGTGTCTATTTTTTTGAACACCACACGTTAGTTTCAGAAAAAATGTGTCTCCATCCACTTTTCAATATTTTTTCCAAAAAGTCGGCCGTTCCACTACAATACCGCGACTGTCATTTCTAACTGGTTAGCTTTGGCACATTTATCTTCATTGCTTTGAAAGACTTCTCAATAAGTGGTCAATAAATAAGCTCATTTATTGATATAAATCGTTTATGAAATGTTCCTCAAGACATGTGAACCTTATAACTCTAGTTTTGGAAATATATTTATGCCATTTTTAGATATTGTTACTCTAGCTTTGGAAATAAATGATTTCGATTTTCAGTCCTTGTTTGTTGTAAATGATAATTTGTCAAAGTAAACTGAACTTAAATATCAAACACCTTCGAATACTCTACCATCTGGTTTATCAACTATACTTTAAAGAAAGAAAATTAAAAAAATAAATTAAAAATTAAATTAAAAACACCTTAAAACAACCCAACAAGTACAGAGGTGTAAAAAGCCTTGAAAACGTTTAAAGTAAACATTGTCGGCAAATTCATATTCTTTACATTTATAACACTCGGTTAAATTCACACCGGTCTCTCTTGGTAACCCGCAACTGTTGGTTTTCTGTTATCTTACAAATGCTTTGCAGACCATATTCCAATTACCCCACGGCTGATTTCTAAGCTAATTTTAAACTAGTAGTAATTTATTTAAGTAGCCTGCCGCTTTCCCACAGGTTAGCTTTATTGACATTGTTGTTATATTGCTTGTGGGCACTTTTGGTAGTCGCTTTAGCTTTATTGGCTCAAAGTAATATTGAGTTCATGAATTTAAATTGAGTGAAACTGTGACTGACATTCTTTCGTGGCTGTTTTCATGGTTTCTTCGCATTTTTGTGGTTGTGACATATGCACAAGAGGCCAAAGTGGAGACCAGTGTTTTATTAAAATTTTTACGTTTTTACCAATACAATATAGTACTTATATGAAGATTATAAAAAGTATTTGAAGTAATCAAAACTTGCAGTTATATAATATATATACATTCAAAGTGTATTTTTTCCAAAAAGTAATTTTTTGAAGTTATTTAGAATTTAACGAAAGCGAATACGCTAAGTAGGTATATAAAATGTTTTAAAATTCTTAAGTTTTTCTATAAATTCAAGCTCAGTGTAAAACTAATTTAATGCTGCGATCTAAGAGCAGTGAGAGAGAGAAAATGAAAAAAACAAAGGTGGAAAAATATGTGTCTGTCCCTTGATAACTTGCATTAAGAGTCAGTAGATCTTAAAAAAAATTTATAAAAAATATTTAAATGTATTTTCTGACAATACTGTTCCAGTAGTGCCGATGATATTTCACTCATTCACTACTCCAAAGTCACGTGTGTAAAAACTAGCTTACCTCATTGTCAACCATTGCCAAATTTCGACTCCGTACCTAAGTTAATGCATCATGTAAATGTAACAAATTAGTACAGCCTTAGAGAGTGGTGAATAAAATAGACAACTGGTTTAATTACAGTATATATATATATATATATAATAAATGGCTATTCCACTTTTAAGAGGCCTCCACAAACGTTTCACAATACCTTACCTTTAGCAAGGTCCCTCCTTGCTTAGCAATATTGTATAAAATCCACATTTGTATATAGCACATAGAAAAATTGTTTTAGAAGTCAACTTAAAGGCATTATTAAATCTCGGTTGATGAGTTTAGCTTCTATATCATCTTCTTTTATATATTTTGGTTGGTTAGTTGGTTGAAAAGTAAGGCGTATGAGCGTCCGACTATAGGCAGCCACATTTAAGTCATCATTAAGCACATAGCGCTGTCCAGTATCGACACTAGTCCGAAGTAACTGTCCAGTATGCCCTATACTGCTTGTGTTAGAGGATCACCAGGCTACCATTGTTTTATTCCACACTTGAAGGAACTGAATGGCCTGAGGTAGCTTAGGGAAATTCTGCCTCCATCTGCCTGACTGAGAATTGATTTCCTGACCACTTTTTGTTGGATTATATGAAAAGCAAAGTACACATTAGCAATGATCGGATCATTGACGAGCCATGGCACGATTTGCGAATATCGGTTGCACCACCACCTGAGCTTGCCAATTGTGCTTTAGTAGCTATGACCCTGGTTATGTCAAAACAAGGCTCACTGTATTTTATTGTGTCAATAAAGCTGATGAATTCCTAACAATTTTTTACTAAAACTAATGTAAAAAAAGGTGTCAGAGTAAAATTAAAACAAAAAAAACTTGATGTTCAAAACCTTATTTAGCGGTATAAGAGATGGCAATACTGCACTTATTTGTTTTAAAGAAGAGTCTATATGTTGTTAGAAATACAAGAAATCAAATAGTGTGGTAGGATAGTAAAATGTAAGTAATATCCATGTCTATTTATAAAGCAATATATGTAACATATCAGTATTTTAGAACAGTTAAATTAAAAATATTTATACACTTTATATTAAACACAAACATTTTAAATTCCTGTGTTTATCAATTACCAAAGAGCAGCTTGAAAATATTCCAAACAAATTCCCAGTCTTCTTTCCTTTTTTCTTGTATTGAACGAGCATTTAAACTCACGAAAACTTTTTGGGGGAAAAAGGTCTAGCCATGAAAAAAATCTGCTAAATAAAACTTAAAAACCTCAGTTTCTCCGTACCCAGTGCGTTGGCTGTGTGTTGAGGCAATCGATTCGCGAATTCTGCTGAATACGTCATTGGGGTTCACTTAGCGGAGCAGCAGACTTGAAAGAAAATGCTTTGAAAAGCATTTGAATGGTCTTAAATTCATCATTTTGAGAATATGCCTTCACATGAAAATTCCATTCATGGACACACGTATGCATATACACGCACACATATGTAGAGTGTATATGTAGTATACACTCTGATGTATATAAGATGCCCACTTGCGTTGCTGATTCGACGAAATCCGCTTCAATAGAGCACTTCAAATCAATTTGTGCGCCGCTCTGCAGGGACTTCCAGTTTTGTGTAGCCATTTATGTTGATGATCTGTGCTGCGCATACAAACATACAGAAGGTGAACTAAAAAAAACGGTTACAAAAATTGTAGAAGTGGCGAAAAAGGAGCAAACAATAAAGGCACTGAGAGCTAAACGAATCAAGCCGTTGAAATGGCAATCCGCGAAAGCCCAGCTGAAAGCCGCGGGGGTGATTCGGTTGGTGGCCTGCTGACAGCCGCTTTTGTTGGCAGACTGTTGACATTTCACCAGTGAACTGTCAGCGCTTGTTATGTGTAGGTAACTCTCTGCCCACCGCAGCGTCGGATTGCTCAGTTACAGATTTCACTTTAATAAACGATTGCCAACTCGTGGGAATGTGTGCTTTTCATTTATGTTACGGCATAATGTCCCGAGTGTTAACTGGTGTATGCCTGTGGAACCACAGGCGGTCAGCTGATGCGTACTATTGCATAACTTATGCATTTTAATTTACATTGCAAATTTGCGTCGACACGACTGTGTCGAAGGGGCAAGTAAACGTGTTCAGGCGGAGAAATACGTATGCCGGCCACTCGGCTACACTTATACAGTCGTATACATATGTACATAAGTACCTAATGCCATCAAAATCGTTTTACGCAATGCCACTTTTCTTATTTCTATGCATATGCAGAAATTTATTTTGTTTGCTTGCCGTGGCGTATACGTAACCTCTCTGCTGTACATTGCCTTGCATTGCGTTGCTTGATCACGTATACGCCAAGTATGTCACTGCTCAGTGAATTAAGCAGATCTTGCATATGTGCATACATGTCAATTTGCATAAATACTCCTGTGCGTGTGTGTTTTGTTGATTAAGTGTTGCTTACGTGGCGAAAGATATGTATGCGCCTAATGAAATGGTAGAAATTTGCATTGACGGCTGAGTGTTGACCCGATTTGCTTTATATGCATAAAATATCCAAGCTTAAATGCTCATTACGCACAAATGCCCTAGTGTGTATGTTTGAGTGGGGAAATTTTCTCTTGAAGTTTTTAAAAATTGTTTTAAGGAAAAAGTGGTTCAAAAAGAGTATAGGTTTTTCAATTGTTTTTTTTAAATTTGGTGAACGTTAAACTGTTATATTTGTCGAATTGATATATTAATGAGAAGTAGAAAAAATAATAAAAATTTTGTAAAAAAAAAGTTTTCCATTAAAGAACTTAATACTGATCAGTCAATTTGTATGAGCAGCCTTTAGAAAAGCAGATGAAAAAGTGTCGAATCTATACCTCGAAACTGATATATATATATATATATATATATATATAATTTTACTTTATTGTTTATAATAAAACTGCATACAATTTCCATTAAACATAGAAAAATACCTCTTAAGAACCCAAATTTTTCTCATAAACCAGAGAATATTGTGATGTGATAGAACATTAAATTGTGAGTGAATCACATCCATCAGTTTGCCAGCAGGCTTTCAATCAAATCAGGCCAACCGCCGAAGACGGATCACTCTTCACCATGGCAATGCTAGCTCTCACAAAACGACGGAAAGAATTGTAGTTTTCAACACTCAAACCATCCATTTGATGAACCTACCCCATATAATTCTGATTTGGGACCGAATGACTTCTTTTTATCGTACGTAAAAGGTGAACTAATTGGTCAGCACCTGATGATGGCAGTTGATGCGTTCAGAAGACATTTTCTGGAGGTACCTTAATCAGAGTTGAGTAGCAAAAGAGTTCTCAAAATTGGTGCAAACGAATGCAATATTATGGTATATAGACCTTAATGAAGAATATTTTGAAAATATTGTCGATTTTCGATGACTAAAATTTGTTTTTGTTCTCTAATCATGAAATATAAAAGGCAGCGTTCTTCATTGCTTACTTTATCTGTAGCAGCCGCTAAGGAAAAACGTGTTTTTATGAGAGAGTGAGTTTTAGTGACTGTAACAATGTCCCCGCCTTCATATTCCCCAGAAACTATTCGTATAGCAGTTTTCTGGAATTAAATCTTCTGGAAAATGTTTTCGAAACCTAAAAGCCTCGTGACCTTAATCTCACAATAAAATTTCGCTTCTACAGAGACAAATGCGCGCCAGTTTGCTTTTGTGCACTTTTCGTTGCAAATAAATACGAAAGGCATTGTAAATAATTTCTCTTATATTAACGGCAATTTGTTGACAAACTTCTTGTCTTCTTTCCGGTATTAAGCGTGCCAAGCAGCTAACGACATTACTCACCGGTTACAACTGATGACTAACTTCTGCTGCATGAAATCATCTTTGTTAATTTATTTCCCGCAAATTGGCTTCCGCAGCAGTCGCAGGATACACAAAATACAAATAAACATGTTTTTTTTTAATGTTCTTGCTTTTAAGTTGTGAATTTCAGCGTTAACTTTTTGGAATGGAGCACCAAATAATGGTGATATAAATATTGTTGTTGTTTGTTGTGTTCTTATCTACGAAAATATTCAAAAAGTCCACGAAATATTTATGGATGACCGTAAAGTGAAGTTGTTAGAGATAGCAAGCACTCTAAGTATATCTATATCATGTCATTTACAAATCAAATATTTGGGTATGAGAAAGCTCAGCGCGTGAGTGATCTCACCTTTGACCAAAAACAGCGACGAATTGATGATTCGGAGCAGTATTTTGAGATTTTAGAGCATAATAAACACGAGTCCCGGGGCTTCGAATTTCTTTCCAGCGTATTCTCCATATCTGGACACCAGCTACTACTTTCTGTTCTAAGATCTCAAAAGATTGCTTTCAGGGAAGACATTTTCGTTGAATGAAGAGGTGATCACCCAAACTAAGTCCAATTTTGAAGCAAAGAACAAATCGTACCACAAAAATGGTACCGAAAAGTTGGAGGACTGCTGTAATCAGTGTATAGCTCTTAAATGGAATTATATAATGGGGTAATTTAATGTGGTTTCGCGCAATGCAATTTCACACATAATCTTTATAGAAGCTGCCAAGCTGATTCGCTTCTAAAAGACCTCAGGCTAAAATAGGCCAATTTGCAACGAGATTGGCAAAGTCTGACTTCAAGATTGCTGATAGGCAAATCTGCATAGTCCGAGCGCTTTCGGATTTTTTTTTGTCCAAAGACTATTAACTCAGCAGCATTATCCACAATTATTGTTTAGATAAGATAAGGAATGCTAGAGCTTATCAAAATTCCCAAAACTAATTCTGTCATATCACAATTACAACTAGTGTGTGCTGTTTTGAAGATCTCTGATGGAACAAAGGAATGATCAGTGCTCATTAGGCCATCAAAATCATGGTTGACGATTTTAAGGCTATTTATTAGGGGTCGAAAAAATGTTGACATCAGAGCAAGATGCCACTGGTGATTATATAATTCTCACTAAAAAGCGTGACACAGTTTTATCCGGATTTTTATTATATGCACGTTATTGTTACACATTTTCTTATGTTTGACTATATGGGAACAGAGCCACGACCCAGGATGGCATAACTTCTATAGTCGTTCTCCACTACACTCAAAATTCCACTTGAGAAAATCATCCCTAGTAAACACTCGCCTTCCATTAATAAAGAAGAAAGCAAACTAGATGGTGCAGTAGGATACACTCTCATTCTTCTTGTTAAGACTCTTCAATACTAAAATATAAAATCTCGTGCTCTTAACGGACTGGCGAGGTAATTCGGTTGACTGTTAATTCCATTGCTGACAATATTGACACGAAATCTCTAAATAAAATATGTAGCTTTGCAAAGTAAACCACTTTTGACCCAATTAATTCTCACTCAATAAAAAAAGGTTGACACTGTAGCATTTTCAAGCTGGCATATTTGCTCGTGTTTGCACTTTTAAAATAAACCCGAAAGTTAACCACAGCTCACGTTCGGGAATACAAGAGCAAACAACCACATGTGCCGTGTTAATATTTGTATTCTTTTTTCTTTTCTGCAAACACTTTTAAATTGTGTGCTGAAGCCAGCGGTGGAAAGAAAAAAATTTAATAGTTCGGGAAAAAAGTTATAAAACAAAAAAAATTTTGACTTTTTTATTGAAGCAATAATACCCTTTACGTGTGCAATTTTTATATATCATAAAAGTGTATAAAAAGTATAAAAAATTTATTGTGATTTTGATGGTCCGATCTAAACAATTTGTTCGAAGATTGTGACGATATTAAACAGTAAAAATATACCAATTTTCGTGAAAATACTTTGGACAAAAAATGTTTAACTTTCGGATTTTAGTGAATATTTGTACCTATAAAGAGCAATAATAATAATATATACTGATATAAAAACTCCATTTAAGCAATTTTGACTTTAGCACCACCCATCGGTAAGCAACGCTTTAGAATTTAAATTTTTTTTGAAATATGCAAAGAAATTGCAAAGTCCACGATCTTCTATGAATTTAAGGCTCTTTCAATGTGAATTTTCTTCTTTACTGGCGTAGACACCGCTTACGCGATGCCTCGCATTAATTTTAATTCCTTTCTATGCCTTACTCACATATCCACTTTATATGTTACAGCTGTTAGGTTGTTGTTGTTGTAACGCTGAAATCCGATAAACTTTCCAAATGTTTGCGATTTTGCGAATGATTTCGTTCTATTTGTCCACTGGTAGGCTTCATGGTATGTTAGGCCTGCCTTTCTTTTCTGTTGTGGTGGTCAACATTACCAGCAATAATTTCAAATATCCATATAGCGATATTAATATACTCAGTAGTCAAATAAAGTAGTTAGAAACTCGTAAGAAACCCAACCCAACTGGTAAGTCAACTCCCTTTTGCACATACAAAAACAATTTACGTTACGTCGGTCTTCAGACGAGTTTCATATCACTAACTTATAACTAGATCTGTGACTGTTAATCATCAATTCTTAAGCACCAATTCCTTTATTTTATTGACGTTTTGATCATCAGTTAATGATGATGGCCATCATGTACTTGGTTCGTCGTCAACGCGTTCTCGCCCCATTTTCGGCGTTACGAGTTTTCAAGAAAAAAGTTTTAGGGAAGATTTATGGTCTTTGCGCATTGGCCACGTCGAATACCGCATTCGATGGAACGATGATATGTGGGTCAAACCACGTCAAGTAGTCCATGAAAATTTCGAAAAATCTCCCATTTTGAAAATTAGCAGTTCATTAGGAAGGGGACCAGACGCATACCCCGTGATATAGATATTTCGTTAAAATTATTTTTTTTTGTTAAAGTTATTGACGCTTGAAATTTAGAGAATGATAAAATTATTTTCTCATAAACTACTGGAGATAACCAACGATCGATGTGCCATACGTTTTAAGAGCCCGGGACAAAAAATTCAATATCTTTAGAATAATACGAATAAAAAAAAACTTTTTGCTGATTATTAGAGGTGAATATTTTTCGCGTTGTTTTACGAACTTTTCATTTTTTTTTTAGCGTGAGGAACACTTAAAAAAATTAATTTTAATTTAAATTGTTTAACAAAAAATTATTTAAAATATTATTATTTAAACAAATGGATCATGAAAAAATAAACAAAGGCAGAATATCAAAGATTTCGTTTCCAAAAAATTTGTGAATGATGTTTGAATATATTATATAACTATAAACCCTAGAAATTTCGCTTTAATCAATTATTTCTTTCCTTCCTAAAAAACTCTTTAAAAAAATCTAATTTTTTAAGCCTCTAAAGCAGGCTCCTCCCTTTAGTCGGTACAGCTCAGTAGTGTATTGTGATTTTTACAATAAATAAAGATGTTGAACAAAGAGTTTGTATAAAGTTTTGTATTTTTAACGAAATTTCGTATGCGAAAGCATAGTGAATGTTGGAAAAGGCTAACCGTTGTAAAAAAGTGCGATCAAATCAAATATTACAAATATTTAAATGAAATGGCTCAAATTAATTACGAAGGAAATAAAAGTGGCACGGGTCATACTGAGAATGTAGTCAAAATATTATGTATGTATACATAAATACAAATATATATAAGAGTATATAGTGGAGTATGCCATAACTCACAAACAATCGTATTGTTTAAGAAAGTTTGTTTCATTTTGTTCTATGTTAACTAAGGTATGTATACATACTTGTATAAAACAAATTTGTTAAAATCAGAAATATTGTCAAAATTTACTCCCAAAAAGCGATTTTTGTTGTTGGAAAAATTCTTCGCATAATTCAAATAATTATAAAATAGTTAATAAGCTCTAAAGAAACATATCTGATCGCAATAGTAATATGAAGTGTAATGCGGAATATATTCTCATTTCAATAGGTTACTCATACGCCCCGTCAAACATCATGGTGTACTGTAGCTTGTGGGGCTCAAATATAATATATTTACATTCCGTTCCCTAAATGCAAAATTGAGGTTTTTATTGCTTAGGATTCATATATATGTACATATATATATACCTTACATATATGTATCATAAAACTTTCAGCTTCCGTAGTCAGATATACCCAATATATAACCATTTTATAACCAAATATTAACCCAAATATTTTTCAATATAAGTAGTTTCTATCATATTGCTTTTCCTTTGCTAACTAATGAATAATGATTTTACGTTATCTTGCATTTGCATCTATTTAGATTTTGCTTGATTTCGATTTAATTTAAAGATTTTAATAACTAATATGAATTGGCATTTCCAAAACAAAATTGTGGTTAATAAAAATGTAAAAATTTCTTAATTAAATTTAACGTAAACAGAAATCCTTTTCAACTACCTTGTTAATAGTTTGATTTTCATTAATTTCCTTCTTAAGATAATATAACTACGGTCAAAATAATACTCATAAGAACTTAATTTTGAGCGATCAGTTTGTATGACAGCTATATGCTGTAGTGGTCCGATAACGTTGGTCCCGTCAAGTTAACGGCTTCTTAGAGGGAAGAGGTCGTATACAAAGTTTCTACGATGTCTGTACAACTTCTTTAGAAAATCTGGTTTATGGATTTTTGGCGGTACTGTTAACATTTGATAATTATTAGTACTAGAGAAGGGAATATATAGATTACATATAACTTAATTTTATTAAGGTGTGTTTGATTAATATCAAAATTATTTATTTTTAACTCGAACAAACTAATTTCTTATGTGAGAAGTTAGCCTAAAAGAAAAAAAATTATTCAAAGGAAATATTATAGAGGCTAGAAAATAACTGTGAATTTAATTTATAAATTCAATACTAACCCGAATTATAGGTACCAAATTTGGCAATAATTTCATATAAGATATAGATTTATAAAACGCGTGGCCTGGCATTATATTTGAAACTTTCGAGCTAGAAACGAAGAAATGAACTACCATATATGTATTACTCTGTATATACTTACACATCACGGTTAAATATACAAAGCTATTCTATATGTTGTCTTTTGACGGGACAGGATTTAAAAAAAAAACAGAACAAATGATTTTTTCGGCAAAATCAATTTATTTTATTCAAAATAGTCTCTTTCTGCTTCAATACAGCTTTTCGCCCTGTCCAAAAACATGTCGAACGAGTGTTTTAGCTCGTTGGCCGGTATGGCCGCCAGTATGCCGGTGCAAGCCTTTTGAATGGCCTCAACGTCTGCATAACGCTTTCTTTTCATGGGCAAATGCATTTTTCCGAAAAGGATGAAGTCGCACGGTGCCACATCAGGTGAATAAGGGTAGTGATTAATGGCTAAAATGTGATTATTGGTCAAATAATCGTCCTTCGAATGTTGGATTCTGAGCAATTTTTGGTTCATTTTCGTACCGATAACACAAACATACTGACACTTAAACGCAATAACTTCACTTCCAATCTATGAAGCGTAATGAAATTCTTACTGGACAATCGATAAAGATAGCAGCTAAGACCCAACTCTATAAGTGACTAGCTTATGTTTTGCGAGTGGAGGCAAATACTTCAACTCTTAGAGTATTCGACGCAGTACCCGCCGGAGGAAGCAGAGGAAGACCTCCACTCCATTAGAAAACTGGAAAGACCAGGTGGAGAAGGATCTGGCTGCGCTTGAAATCTTCAAATGGTGCCAATGAGTGAAAAGAAGAAACGCCTGGCGCGCTGTTGTAAACTTGGTTATAACCGCGTAAGCGGTGTCTACGCCAATAAAGAAGAAGAACAAGAAATTTTGTTTACACTTTCTCCTTCGCAATATTTTTGTTGTAAATAAATACGAGTGGTAGTATTTAAAGCTGTTGTGCACAAAACACATTGCTTAAGGCCCAATTGAGTTGCTCAGTCATCCGTTTTGTGTGAAAATTACAGGCGAAAACCAGAGAAAAGCGAGGCAAGGCAACAGCGGAAACACCAGAGCAAGCACAGAAAAGGTGTAAGGAAGAAAGAAAAATCGGAAAAATTGTAACTTTTATAAAAAGAACACAAAAACTCAGCAACCTTTTGGAAATACAATTCATTCTTTCGACTAAAGTGGCTGGCAAATAAAACCAGCAACAACAACGCCAACAATAAAAATAGCGCAAAAATCACGACTACTACGAATAAAATGGCAACATTGTTTTTGTTGCTAATGATTTTAAATGAAAGTTTATTTCAATTTCAAATATTCCTAATTTAATCGTGTTGTGTTTTTTTTTATTATTTGTTGAAGCTATTTTTTGTTGTAATCTTTGTTGCACCGGTTGGCGTACTATTTCAGTTTGTCAGCTTCTTTGAGGGCCATCAACACAGCAACGGAAGCTCGCTGGTTTTTAAATATTTTTTTTACTAATCTGCTTTACATTTGTGGTTTGTTTTATTGCGATTTTATTTTTCACCATATGCATACATATATTTTTATATATGTATCCATTAGGGCGGGTCGATTTAAAAATCGCCCATTGCTCTCCAAACATGTAAAATCATATTCTAACGGGAATCAAAATAAGATATTATCGATAAAAAATGGAAACCTCTCATCATGGATAAAAAATACGGATTTTATAGCGGAAAATGTAAGGTCTACTATGTTATTTCGTAAACCCAAACATTAAAGATATGTTAAAATTTGATTATTTTTGAAAGTAAAAAAGACTTTGAAAAAAATAATTTTTTTAATCATAATTTTTAGGAAATTACTGCTCTATAAAAATGGTCTTTATGATTTTTCGATTTTCATTTACGAGATATGTTCGTGAAACATCAATATATTTCTTAAGAAAAAAAAAAATATTATTCGTTAAATACTCTAAATTTGGTAATTGATTATTAGACAGCTCAAAGAAGGTTTCTCCATATATGAGCTCTTAATTTTCGCTTCCAATTATTCAAATATTAACCGTTAATAACTTTTAAGCAATAAGCTTTACGAAAAGATCGTAGATGACCTTTCTTGTAGATCATTGATTTCGCACAAAGTCCGCAAAACGAAATACTTTCTGAAGTAGTTGGAAGAAAGATACACATTTTTCTATCTGGTAGTAATAAAAAGTAGAAAACCATTAGACGATCGACTTTCCCGTTACTATTAAAAGCTCATACTTGGATGGACTTTCTTTGGGGTGTCTATCAACTAATTTTTCAGAGTACGAAGCGAAAAAGTCATGCGTTAATACCCCCTTCCACTGTGTAAAGAGTGTAAATCTTTCGATGACATTTCTATAGTAGCGTACAAATTGAGAAAGGTCATTCCTTCTGCGTACAAAATTGTTCATTACATAATGACTGCTCCTGTTCTCCTTATATGAACGTTCTTAATTTTGCTTTCAATTATTCAAATGGGGGATGAACGTTAATTCTTTATGCTGCTTTCTTCTTACAAAAGATCGTAATCGACCTTTTTTGTAGATCATTGATGTTCATCGCAGAGTCCGAAAATATAACTCAGAAATATTTCTGCAATTCAATTTCTTAAGAAACATTGTTTTTTCCCGCGTAACAAAAAGTATATTTATTTTATATTAAGAAAAATTCCCGCTGATGATTAATAGTATGTACAATACTTATTTGGATGGACTTTCTTTGGGGTGTCTATCAACTAATTTTTCAGAGTACGAAGCGAAAAAGTCATGCGTTATTTTTTTAGCCACATTTATATATATAAGTGTACTTGTAGATACGCGTACATTTTATGGAAATTTTAATGTCAATGGTCGCTTACCTTCTGCCAATTCAACATCAGGCATTAACTTTGTAATATTAACATATATAACTTTACAAGTTTTCTTACCTATCATGAGCGACGACCGCCGACAGGAACTCAGTTGGCATCCGAGTCGTTGTCATTGTCGCAAATTATGCAAATTTGTATTGACCGAGTGGTTATGCAAAGTTACTAGCACTCTATTGCACAGAGGCATATGTTTTTTTCTTTTTTTTTGCTTTGCTGGTTTAACATGATAACCTCAAAAATTAGAAATTTAATAAATTAAAAAAGTTTTAATTACCAAACGCAAAGAGCTTTTGAGAGCTTCTGCGCTTTCTGAATAAGCTTTTATTGTTATTCCACTAAAACGGTTCATACAAGTTTTATGAAATTGTTGGGCGGCTGGTGCATGATGGTCTGAGAGTTTTCCAGATACAAATACATATATGAATGGAGTTGATGGTGCTGGCCGTCTTGGACGTGGTTCGTCGTCAACGCGTTTTCGACCCTCTTTTAATAATTGTTCCTTGAAGACCTTCTTCTACATTCGAAACGTTTCGGCACCGGAACTTTTATACCGCACACAAAATTTAATGGAACTTCTTTGTTAAATAATTTCATTCATCGTAAAAATCGCCGAATGCACTTTATGTACTTCAGACAGACAAGCGTATATTAAACACTAATGATTGTTTTGACGTGACATTAGACACAGTTGTCACTGGCCCCATCCCATACCACCCCATAAAAAACATTTCGTGGAAGGGGTTTGTCTTATTATTTTTTGCCCACACAACAGTAGATATAAATTAGAACTTTTTCTACAGTCTACGCTAAATTCATTCTCAACATAAAGCTTAATATTTATGTGTGGCTGTGTGAGTGTGTGCCATTTGAATTCTATCTACGCTCCTGTTTTTCCTTTTGTCGTGTTTATTTATGCCTTTTTCGTTGTAATTTTCGCATTTTACAATTTCATTTGCACGATTTGTCTGCCATCCTTCCAGCTGTAGGCCATTTCGTGCCTTTAACTAATGTATTACATTACGAGTATGGGTAGGTGTGAGTGTGAGTGTGTGTGCAAAAGTTTTTTGTGATTTCATCTGTCAACTTGCTGTCAACAGCAACGCTGAGCTAATCACAGACATCGACCAACAACAAAATTGCTTGCATAATCAACTTTTATATGAAATTAATTTCTCTCACACTTGGCCCAAGCGCCGTGATTACGCTCACTTAGTGCGCTCGTTGGCCAGGTGAACGAAATGATTTATGACATAACGGCACAAGGTCGACAGCAACAGTTTTTGAAGTAAGTTTTTTAAAGACTTATTTCATTTGCTGCTTGACAAGTGGCATATATACTATTATATATATCATCACTGTTATTTAATTGATTTCTGCTTATAATTTTAACATAATTAAGTCGTTGAAGTATAAGCCTTCTTTATGTATGCCTTGTGTGCCGAATATTTTTACGCTTTTGTAAAGAAATATTATCTGAATTCAAACACAAAGCGAAGAGTAATAGGTTGACTAAGTGGCCACTCAGCCGTGCCTGAAGTTCAGTAAATTTTGTAGCTTTACAATAGAAGTACTTATTTATGCCCGTTGGCCATTTTTCTTCAGATTTTCGCTTATTTTATTATTTTTGTATACTAATTTGGTAATAAAAAATTAAACAAGAAAAATATTAACTTTGGTAGCTAACCTTTGGTATCTAACCTAAAATACCCCTCGTAAGTAAAGAATTTTCCGTACAAGCAGTTGATTCTGATTGTTCAGTTTGTGTGGCATAGCTGAAAGTGTGCACGAAGACCGTGTAGAGTCAATTCGGCGCCTTTCGCAGCAACTCGGACTGACGTTGGAACGACTTGGCGTATTTTACGTCAAGATCTTAAATTAAAAGCGTGCAAATTAAAGTTTGTGCAAGAAATGAAGCCAATCAACCTTCCCAAGCGACATCGCTTCGCTTTATGGGCTCTTGAAAAGTTCCAAAAAGATCTGACGTTTTCGTGCCACATTTTTTTCAGGGATGAGGCCCATTTCTGGTTCAATGGGTATGTAATGAAGCGAAATTGCTGCATTTGGGACGAAGAGCAACTAGAAGAGATTCAAGAGCTGCTATTTCCTACAGAAAAAACAACGGTTTGGTGTGGTTTGTGGGCCGCTGGAGTCATCGGTCGATATTTCTTCACAAATGATGCCGATGAGAAGGTAACCGGCAATGGTGACCGTTATCGCGCCATGATAACTGACTATTTGATGCCTGAAATTGATGCCCGTGATATCGCTCACATTTGCTTTGAACAAGACGGCGCCACTTCCCACACATCACATCAATCAATGGATTTATTGAGAGTACACTTCGGTAATCAGATAATTTCACATTTTGGGCGGGTCGATTGACCACCAAGATTGTGTGATATCACACCGTTAGACTTTTTCCAATGTGGGGATACGTAAAGTCTTAATTCTATGAGGACAATCGCGCAGGCCTTGTCATTTGCCAGTCATCGACAATTGGACTCAACGGATGGACCATCCGAGACGTAGCCGCGGCCAACATTTGAAAGAAATAATCTTCAAAAAATAAATACCAAAGAATGTTCTTTCGAATGATAATTAATGGGTATTTTCCGTGTTTTTTCATTAAAAAAGTAGAAAACCTCGAAATGGATCAGAATCTTTATCTTTATATGAAGATTACAGCTGCCATGTAAGCTGATCAAAATCAAGGTAAAAATCTTTTTATACTCTTTAGTCCTGTAAAAATGCAATAGTGAAGGGTATCATAGCTTCGTTGTACAGTCTAAGTTTTTTCTTGTTGAGCAATTAATTTCCCAAAAAATTTTTTTTTTTTAAATAAAGTTCTTAACATGTTTGCAGTTCACTGTGGTCAAAACAGCAGAATGTAGCTCTAACTAAATAAGGGTGAATTTAACAAGCATTTTTTGATAGCAAATATACATATTTTCTATGCAATTGCTGATATCGTTTAAAATACTAGATTTTATAATTAAAATTGCATGTAAATAACTTCTACTTATTTAGTGAAGAATTATTTTTAAAAGCATGCATTGTAGTTCTGGTTGAAACAATAAGTTTCATTGAAAGCAACACATCAACAACTGGCGCTTTTAAACTTTATGTAGAAAGCACAAAATAATTAGTGCATATCTTAAGGCGCATGACGGGTGTCGAGCGCTAGAATTCGGTTGAGCATTTAATTTCGTTAAGAAAATAATTATTCCATTGGAAATAGGCAACTAGCTTTATTAAGGGAAGCACTTTTTTGCTCATGTATAGGTACATATATGAAGCATATGCATTTGTGAGCCTGTATTTCTTTGCAATTTATTTCTAATTTTTTGAAAAAAAGTTTTTTTGATTCATAAAAGCTGGCAAAAGTCACAAAAACATTTAAGTACGCTCGAAAATTGCAAAAAGCCTCCCGCTGCTGTCTGGAAATTATGAAAACATGAACAATATAGTTTCGCTGCCACACCACCGGTCTATTGCCGCCGCAAACAGCACGCTATTCAAATGAGCGCAAGAATGATGGAAATGTCTTAGCCGAAGCATGTCTGCATATGCGAGTATATGTATGTATGTGTGGTTATATGTATGTATGTGTATCCATGTAAATGTTCTTACGCTGAATTATAATTCGAAGAGCTCGTAGGAAGCACGCAGCTTTTGGTATACATCGGAGAGAGAGTAGAAAAATAATGTCACACACACACTCACACGAAGATGACCATATGTATTACAAGATGAGGCATAAGATCAAAGTGTAAGCGGAAGTAAACCGTGTCATTCCTAAACATGAAGTTATTTGTCAACGTCAGCACTTGCATTTGTGTATAAATACTGTAGTTGACGGATACCATAAAGCGTAATATATGAGTATCTTCAGCGCTGAGCTGCCTTAAAGGTGCGTCGAAATCCCCACAACCACGCTTGACGACGTCCACTGCATTGGAGAGTGTACGCTGATGACATTGCTCATTTGCATCTCGTTCAGAAAGTGCGTAGTTAGCAGCAAACGATTCGCCCTTCAAGACAACTGTCACCTGCAGTGGGTACTGAGTTGGGGACGTCGTTGCACTCGTTTGCTTGAAGACATCGCCATGGTTTGGCGCCCAAGTCAAAGGCAATCCCTCACACTTACATGCCACATAATTGCACTTTACATACATATACATACCTATGTGTTACCTGTAAATGCAAATAACTTATGCAATAATAGCAGAGTTTCTGTGAAATCTTAACGGTAAACGAGAAATTTTACTGACATGAATGCAAAACTTCTATGGACTGAGTAGGCAATTGAGAAGTAAAGACCTCTCTCGATAAATACAGACTGAACTCTATAAGTCACTCATCAATCCCGTTCTGCTATATGGTGCAGAGGCATCTCAACATCTGATGATTTGAGTTTTTGAGAGAAAAGCTGTGCTGAAGAGCTATGGCGATTTCAAGCGAAGCCAGATCCTTTTCCACCTGGTCTTTCCAACGGAGTGAAGGTCTTCCTCTTCCTCTGCTTCGGCGAGTACTGCGTCGGGTACTTTCAGAGTTTGAGTGTTTTCGCCTATTCGGACGACATAACCTAGCCAGTCTATTCACTGTCTTTTAATTCGCTGAACTATGTCAATGCCATCGGCAGACGCCAGCAACTGAACACTCTGGTAGAAGATTGTACCTGTTCGATTTAGTTCTGCAGCTCGAATCCTAACGGAGCTTTTGGTATTGCTATCAAAAGCAGATTTTAAATCGTCAAAGACGTGGTGTGTGTCGATTCTCTTTTCAAGGGTATTTTACAAGATTTGACGCTTGGTGAATATATGGTCGCTTGTTGATTTTCCAGGTCCAATCAGTTGGTTGACGGTGAGCCTTAATCTTTCACACAATACGTTCCATAGAACCTTATACGCGTTGTTGAGGAGGCTTATTCCACGGTAGTTCGCGCAGATTGCGGGAAAGCAATTTCTGTCTATAGCTCTAAAGATCTATTACATTCGCTTTATTTTTAACGGATAACTGTTACCTTTCCAGTTTTTGTGGACCTCAAAATCGGTCGGGAATTTTCGGTATGAAAAGTAAGTAATAATGATAATTCGCTGCTATCTACAGAATTTCTCGGTGAGTGAAAATTTCGATTTGAACAAATAGTTATTAATTTTTGCTGTCACACATGATAAAATCTAACGCTAATGCTTTTTGTGCGCTAACTCGTGGTAAAGTTGATCAACGGTAGTTTCTCAAACGAGTTTGGAGTAAAATCTAGCTCATGACAGAATAGAATAAACTCTTTAATGACTTCTTCTTCTTCTTAATTGGCGTAATATGTGACGGTAAGCTAAACCGAGAGGTGGTAAATTCCCAGAAAACTTGTCAGTTTGAAATTTAGTGGGTTGCTGTAAAGTATATATTTAAAGCTTTATTTTCATGCTTCAGACTATTCTGAAATAATCTAAATGGTGATTATTTGCGTTGGTTGTTTTTATTATAGAATAGAATAAAAATATTTTTCTAAGAAGCCTTCAATTGGGAAATGGTTTGGCAATCGCTTTACTGTTTTTGCAGTTGGTACTTTTACCACCTTTTACTTGTTTGGTTTGCCATTTCTTAATGCACAGACTTACCCCATCCGCCAACGCGCGCAGTTCATCTACTTTATGGTTTTTGCGAAAGGATCTTGGCCTTAAAAATCCAACCCGTGCTAGAACTGAAGCCAACCGACCATCAAGCATATCGCACGTTCGGTGAGTGGACCCACGCCGAAATTATCATCGATCCCGATTTTCATTAGAAAATTTTGTTCGGCGATAGAACTCCAGTTTTGATTGAATGTGCTCGGTAGTTTTAATGAAAAGTGGTTTATTACGTCATATTTAAATTGAAACATTTGAAAGCTCACAAATTCTTTTGGAAGTTAAGCTAAAAATTTTGCTTTATAGGGTTGTTTTTACATCTAAAACGGGTGTATTAATTTCCTTAGAGACCCTATAAAGTATATCAACGTGACGAACTAAGTCGATTTAGCCATATTCGTCTGACTGTACGTTCATTTGTCGAAACCACCGATATCGGTCCATAATTCCGGTCTCTTTTTAGGAATAATTGGACGCATAACACTCAAATAGTATTCCTTGTTGACGGTTCGGCTGGTCGAAAGGAATTCGGAGTGCACCATAATCCATAATCGAACAAAACTGTCAACATAACCTTGATTTTTAACCTGCTCTGACGTTTTTTCGGGTTCGGTATAGTATAGCAACACACACACACTGTTTCTGAGTTATGCATTTACGTGCAGAAATAACATTTTGTATGCTTATATGTGTATTTGCGTCTGTGTATGTGAATATCGCCCACATTTGAACTTTTGTCTCACTTATTACATATTTTCCATTTCGCTACCTTTTGTCATTGGACAATTTTATGTATAGATTAACGCTATATCAACCCTATATATATATATGATCAGGGTGACGAGAAAATTTGAAATCCGTCCGTCCATCCGTCCGTCCGTGCAAGCTGTAACTTGAGTAAAAATTGAGACATCTGGGTTTAACTTGGTATGTAGGTTCCTTAGTACAAAAAATGTAGATGGGCTTAATCGGAATACTGCCACGCCCACAAATCGGCATTAATCGAAAACCTATAAAATTCCATAACTAAGCACTAAATTAAACGGTTCAATCCAAAATAATCAAATTCACTCAGGATAAATCCGGTAAGAACTCCTTCAAACTGTGTGAAAATGAATGAAATCGAATCACAACCCTGTTTACCGCCCATATAACGGTACTGTTAAAAACTACTAAAAGCGCAATAAATCAATAAAGAAAACCTCCAGAGACATCAAATTTCACCGAGGTTGCATTAGTCGGCTTTAAAAAAGCCGTTTTCAAAATTGGACAATGGGCGTGGCACCGCCCTCTTAGGTGAAATCCCATATCTCGAGACCTGCTCGACCGATTTCGACCAAATTCGGTATTTGACATTCCTTTGGTATTTTTGTGGTAAAGTGTTAAAATGGGCGAAATCGAACCTCACCACGCCTACTTACTTTATAACTCAATTTTAAATTTTTTTGTTGCCTTCTCTTTTCCAGTGCATAAATCACGAAGCAAACATTATAACGGGATACAACTCTTCACAAATATTGTGTTTAGGGTATGCCACCTTATGACCAAAACATCTTTGAATCTAACAATATTTGCTCAAGCACCTGGGTACTGAATATGTGAACGCAGCACTTATAGTTGACTTTTTACTGAAAATATCGGTAAATTTGTGAGATATACATGTACTTGAAATTGAGAAAGAATCCTGTTTTTGATTGTAATATGCTTGTGGGGTCCATACTTCCCTGAGCCCCCATAAACCTAATATAAATGTTTTTGATTTTCTGGGTGACATATACCGCAAATGTGCTTACAATGAGTTATCTAAAATGTGAGAGATTTTTTTAAATAACGGTCGTCCTGGGACAATTTAGCTAAAAATCCTAGGAACAATTAACCTGAATGTATTTTCCTTGCTCTAATACCTACAAATTGCAAGAGTATGAAATGTTTGGTAATACCAGATCTGAGCTCTTCCTTACTTCTGTAATATGCATCCTTGTATGCTGCCGGTGCGGCAATTAATGCAATCTGCGTACGCAATTAAGTTGAAATCTTAATTGTATGTTAAAAATAATATTTTCATCAATATGACACAATCTCTCTTCCGCTTACGCTCACTCTGCTGTGTTGCTTAAAATTCTTTGTGGCATTCCATGCAGACACAATTAGTTTTCAAAACTATGCATTTATATGTGCATGTGTGCTTGTCTGCAACCAGCCAAAACCCTTTCAGCTACCACATTTCATTCTCTCTCCCGTTCGCTCACAAGCCAGCCTTCATATTATTACGTGGTAATATTGTAAAACATCAAAAGTCAAACGGAAACTGCACGAAGTTTTCACGAATTCCGTTAAAAGAAATTGGATTACAGTTTTTATGTTGCACTTAATTATTGTTAATTTAATTAGCTTGAAAAGTTTGCATACTCAGCTGGTTATCGAATTAATTGGCTTTTCCAGCACACAATCAGGTTTCAGGTGCATGCTTCATAAACGAGGCTTTGGGAGTGAACTCTTGCAGTCATTGCTTATTTGAAATTAGCAACCATTGAATGTGACTTTTGGAGTAATTGCGAGAGAGCGCAGAAGATACTGTTCTATTTGGTAATTGAAGTTCATGGTTTCAGGTATACTAATACTAGGTGTAACTGAAATTGGCGTCTACCAATCTTCAACAAGATATCGTATAAGAAGATCTTGTGCTCTTTCGTCCTCATTTTTGCTCATAGAAACCTTATAAACTCGGAAATAGCTAAAAAAATTGAGAATACCACTCAAAGCAATTAGATATTAAGCCTGCTGGAGGTTGGTAGAGAACTTTTGTTACCAAAATGCATGAGTTTAAATTGAAGGTTTAAGACTTCTCTATTTTTGTGAGAAGTCATTAATCATTATTAGAATTTAGCAATTGAATTGAAGTGGTTTGTAAGAAGTGAGGTTAAATAGCTTATATCTACCATATATTGAGGTGTTGACTATTCTCAAAAATATATTGGAAAAGAGAACACGATATCGATGCTTCGTATATTGCTTATAGTTCCGATGGAGCAAGCCAAGAATAACAGGGAAGCTCTTGTTTAATCTGGAGCTGAATAATACTAAAATGTCAATGATAGATGGAAATTATAGACCAGAATATGATGATTTTTCGGCATTCTATATTTACATACTGTATCTGCAAAAACATTATAAAAGCTCCGCGCGAAGATATCATAGACTTTTCCTTTCCAGTTTAGCTCCATATATCCAAGTTTAGAGGGTTTAAGAGGATTCGTACGGCAAATTTTTGCTTCTGAAATAAAATCATAAGAATATATAATAGGAAATTTCAGTTTCTTTCAGTGGACTCGAAGATCATGTTCTATTATATATATATGTTAGGTTTGTCAATATGTTTGTAACATCCAAAAGGAAACGTCGAAGCCTCTTTAAAGTATATATCGCTACCAAAAATGCAAAATAACGTACTATCATTTTTTATAAGCTTACAAGTGAAAGAAAAACGATATAATAGAATCCATTCATATTGAAACAAAATGGGAGTTTTGGTTATAAAATGGTTTTATCTTGGATAAATTGGACATCGAAAGCTTAAAAGTTTATGATACATATATGTAATATGATGTAATGAATAAAAAATTCATTTTCGAATTTTTTGATGATACGTTGTTTTGCATTTTAAGTGACGATATGTGATATAATTGATCAGCTGAGTCGATTGAGGCATGGCCGTCTGTTCCTTAAATTTTGAAATATCGACCTACAACTCCCCACACATTTTTTGCTCTACAAAAAACTGCAAATTGCTCGGAACCGCCGATATTGGACTTTTATAGCATATAGCTGACATAGAAACTGAACGATTAAAATCAAGTTCTTGTAGTTATCTGCACGAAATTCGGCATAAATTATTATCTTAGGCATCGCTAAAATTTCTAAGGAAGTTATTTAGATCGGACCATTATAGCATATAGCTGCCATACAAACTGAACGGATCGGAATTAAGTGCTTGTTAGGAAATCCTTTTAATTTGACGAAGTTTCTTCAATAATATCGACAGAGATTATTTTCAAAGCCATAGACTTATGCTATAAAAAGTATACCCGTGAAGGGTATTATACCTTCCGTGCAGCCGAAGTTAAAGTGTTTTCTTGTTTTTCAATGGCTTCGTTGAGTAAGACGAGCGTGTATTTTCATAAAATCAGTAATGGCTCTAGAGCTAATATTTTACTTAGTCACGCATTCAAGTAAATAATACTATGTTCGGACCGACAACGAAAACATGTTTTCGTGGGAAAAACTGGTTTTCGCACGAAAGCTTGTGTTTTCGTCCATGTAAAGTCAAACGAAAACACAGTTTTCGTTGAAAACTACTTGAAAACTTACATTCCACTCATTATAATCGGTGCCTGCTCTAGTTTAATCGATGCTTTGGAAGACATATTTTGCCGGCCCTAAATTATCATTTGATATTTGTTTACAT
Source organism: Bactrocera neohumeralis (assembly GCF_024586455.1). Taxonomy (NCBI): domain Eukaryota; kingdom Metazoa; phylum Arthropoda; class Insecta; order Diptera; family Tephritidae; genus Bactrocera; species Bactrocera neohumeralis. The sequence continues at coordinate 149,894 of NW_026092739.1, read as the reverse complement.
TCCATATATAAATACAGCTGTCGCTTGATATTCTCATATTAGGGGAATTCTCTTGCTCTTGAAAAACCTTGCACGGTGCAGAAATTGCAGAATTTTCCTCTTGGTGCAACGGAACAACAACAAACACACGCAGAAAATTATTATCTTTATTTTCGTGCCGTCATATATCACTAGATTCTGCAATGGGTGCTCTCTTGGCCTTGCATTTTTCGGTATAGGATTTTTGCATTTTGTGTCATCGTGCAATCTTGCAAGAGCAAGAGAATGCCGCTATTGATAGTTGTCAGTGAAAACTTATCGAAAACACATATTGTCGGTCCGAACGACTTAGATTCCCCAACATACAAATGTGTTTTCAAAAAGTTTTCATGTTTCCGAACATAGTATTAGTAGACTGCTTGTTCTAACCACAAGCAATATATATGTAACACACAGGCGTTCCATCTCGCAGAAATACCCGTGAAATTGGATATAAACACCTACGAATTTTGTTAAAGTCTTCATATATTACATTTGTCTAGAGAACAGAGTTATATAGGTCTAATTCATATTTTGATTGAAGTTCAACTTTTACCTTGTCATCTGTGAAGTGGCAGTTTTGCGAATGCTTGAAGTGTCTCAATATTTCGTAGCTAAAGGTGTAGGTAATTACGTTGCTCATACGCCAAGGTGACTTCATTGTAAATTTGTAGAAAAATTCGCATAATCTTTGAATGCTTTGTGATTATAGTTATGACGAACATTTCGTTTCTTCTCACTTTTACTATTAACTTTAGTTTTAAAAGATATCGATAAGCATTTTCTTAAAAGATGGGAAAAACCTTCTTCTACGTTCGGGTTGGAACGTGCGGAAGCTAATTGCTTACGAAGTAAAAATTATAAGAAATAATTGACTGTTTCTGAAATTTAGTTATTTTCAACGTTTACCAAATACTTAGTTCAGTTTAAGAGAGCCTACTGTCGAGAATGAGTAGCACTTTCCGCAATAATACCGAAAATATTAAAGAAATTATGCTGTAAAGAGAGGTTTGTAAGCTTCACATGCCACACACAAAAAGTACATTTGAAAAATATTTATCTTTTCCTGATGAAAATAATGGCTACAGCTGGTATTTGCGCCTCCACAAATAAGAAATATGCCTATTAAACTAATAAGAGTACACTACACCCAAATGTTACTCATACGTCATTATCACTATTAATTGAGCACCAACTGCGTCCGTTTCACAAGTGTATATGAAGTGGCTTACTATGTAACAAATTTAAGTGGACTGTCCACAACATTATGGCTAATTGTCTGGAACATCATTTTAGATGAGCCCAGATAAACTGAGCTTTCTAACCAATTCAACAAAAATATTTAATAGAATGCGCATCTTACCCAAAAGTTACGGAGAAAGTAAATCGTGACCTATGATTATTGAAGAATTTTTGTCTGTCTTTTCCGCTATAGTATATATGTAGAATTTATCGACACGCGGTTAAATCATTTGCCTCAACAAAACTTGTGTTACTCAGCTGGTTCCCATTGGGCTCTTGAAAGTGCACTTTGCTATAGCTTATTGCTTTGCCAGACATGGTTATTTTCGTATATGCCAAGCAAATAAGTTTATATTTAAAACTTTATAGCAATGGAGCAACTCAGAGTACAACACACTCATACAACTCTCATGCAATACCGCAGCCTTGCGTTACATGCCAAGAATTGGTTCGTTTTATTCCGAATACGCCGCCAAACGTGCTTTGGAGAGTTGCTTGTCACCATTTTGCACAGCGTTTAGCACGCTTCATGGCATGGCGCCGTCTGTGCCAGACCCATTTACACTTTATACGGCATGGTCTAGTTTCTATAACCCAACGACGGTTGAGTGAACTTTAATGCGTTTAAACTGGTGTAAAAATTGAAGATTTTGTGTGGATATATTCAAAAGATATATACCACCTTACATGGGCTATAGTTAACTACATTAACTTGTATGTATTATTCAAAGTATAGTCTATCTGAAGCTATAACATTTCCGCATCTTCCTGGCAATTAGTGGATTCCATCTCAAAACACACTGCTGTGACTTGGTCGCCGTGGAGTAATCAAGCTAATTTCCGATACCCAATTCTGATGTAAATAGTATTCCAGTGAAAGCGTTCTGCATCGAGTGAAACAAATGGCGACAGCCTTGTTATTAGTTTCAAACGATTATAAAGAGTCATAACAAATCACACCAAATACAAAATATTACTTCTTCTTCTTAATTGGCGAAGACACCGCTCTCGCGATTATAGCCTAGTTAACAACAGCGCGCCAGTCGTTTCTTCTTTTCGCTACGTGGCGCCAAGCGAAGCCAGGTCCTTCTCCACTTGGTCCTTCCAACGGAGTGGAGGTCTTCCTCTTTCTCTGCTTCCCCCGGCGGGTACTGCGTCAAATACTTTCAGAGCTGGTTTTCGTCCATCCGGACAACATGACCTAGCCAGCGTAGTCGCTGTCTTTTAATTCGCTGAACTATGTCAATGTCGTCGTATATCTCGTACAGCCCATCGAATGCGTTATTCGCCGTGGCCAACGCGCAAAGGACGAATCTTTCGCAGAACTTTTCTCTCGAAAACTCGCAACGTCGACTCATCCGATGTTGACATCGTCCAAGACTCTGCACCATATAGCAGGACGGGAATTACGAGTGACTCAGTAAGTAGTCAGAGTAAGTCACAAAATATTACAGGCTTCAGAAATATTCGACTACGCCGTTGATTTGGCTAGCTGACCAAGTTTCACATATGATTTTTAACGATTAGGGCGGAGATAATGGATCTATTTTTCGAGACAGTCACAATCCGATGTACAAGCGATTTATTTTTGTAGCGTTCAAGCACGACTGAAGATTAAGTGAAGATGCGGATAGCAAGACGTGATCTACTTGTAGACCAATCAGTATACCGTAAGTTATTACATTCTAGCCAAGATTTAATCTGAAATTCGCATCTAAATAAACTGGCGTAGTATTATGAATTCTATCAGCAAAATAAAGCTTCTGGTTGGCTTAATATCAGAGCTCAATATAATTCAGTAAGTAAGGCATAATTTATACCCCAGGTATATAAACCTTGGGGATTCATGACAGTCTTCCACACTTCCGCAGACGGCTCTGCACGAGGCTATCTTTCTTTAATATGGACTTGTATTTAGACATTGTTCGAAGATCTGAACTCAGTCAGTTCTTATGTCCACCAGCGTGGCTTCCTTTTACCTTTCTGAGTTCACAGATTACAGCAGCTTTCATGAGAAGTCCTTCAGACAGAGCTAATGACATCGACGCACTTATTAACGACGTTCGCGGATAATAACGAATCGCTGTAAAAGAGCTGATCTGAGCTTCATCAATACACTGTTCAAGTTGAGTTCCTGAAGTTCCACGAAATCTTAAGAGACAAGTACACCTTATACTTGCTTTCAAGTGCTGTCTAAATGTACTACATTATGTTTTCGCACAAATTACTCCACTGTTTCACTTTAAACTAAGCAAAAGTATAATTTAGTGACACTACCGGTAAATAAAACTTTGAATATTAATATTAAAAATTTAAGTTCACTTCATATGTTCAGCACTTTAGCTAAGTTAATTGATTTCATGGAACTGCAAAGCCAAACAATCGACTATATTGTGTTCTTGGACACCCTTAAAAGTTTTTGTCGGCAACATAAAGGGGTGAAATGAAAGCGAAATTGAAAACATAATCGAGGTAAAAGTGGCAACAAAGTGTTGAACGACACATTTTTGTTATTCTAAGCGCTCTCCGTCGAAGGACGAAAGTCGATGAAAACTTTAAGCAAGTAGAAAATGGATAATTCAAAGTATTTTGACGCGTTTAAGCCAAACATCATAAGCAAAAACACAAATAAACATACTGCAACAAGCAACGACCGATATTAGAGGGAAAATCTCCGAAGTGGACGGCCACCTATTTAGCATACGCCTACGCAACGCTGTCAACAGACTACACGAGTAGCACTGCAGATTTGTGCGCTGGTGCGCCCACATAATACTATGTTAAGTTGGTTGGTTGACTAAGTGAGTTAGTGAGCTACCGAGCCATTGAGCCAACGAACCACTCATTTCAGTTACTTAGCTGCGCTGTCATTAAAGTGACCCATTTCCGGCGAATTATTATGCGAAAAGCGAGCAATTACAGCCGCCAACGGCCATCATACGCTTCACCGTCGAAACACTACCGTTGCATGCAACAATTTTCCGCACTTAACAGCAAAAACCTGTGGGTGTCTCGTTTCTCCCACTCTTCCGCTTACTTGATGAATTTTAGCGCATTGACTTAATGCGAACCACGTTGAAATGCTCGGTAAGGTACTATAAACAACAAAATTGTCAACGACAATTTCTGTTTCTCCTTTTTATCTAACCAGTCTGTGTTGCCCGCATCGTCATCCTCATCAGTTGTTCAAACCGCAAATGACTTACGTTGACGTTACTTGACGCACGAGCCTCTAATGTTTTGTGCTTGTGACCGCTGACAAACTTTGCCCAATATCCTACTGAATAATAGTAGGAGCGTCTTTACGGTTGATTTCCTCTAAGGCATCGGTCTGAATTCCGATTCTTTAAGTGGGTATTCTAGTAGATATTTTTTTGGCTATTATAAAAACCATTTGATATTTTTAATAACAATTTTTTATTATTTGTTTATTTGTTTCTGAAGAGTACAAGATGAATAGTATTAAAACAAGTAAGGAAGGGCTAAAATAATGTAATGTACCCGAATTTGGTCCATCGGTCGTACAGGTCTCGAGATATGTGACTTCACAGAAAAGAGAGTAGTGCCACACCCATTGTCTTATTTTGACCCCAATTGTTATAAAGCTGGCTAATACCATATTTGTTATTGATAAGCTGCGATTTTAGTAGATTTTAATAGGACCGTTATATGGAGAATGAGTGGGGCTTTGATCCGATTATATGAAGTCTCAAGGCATTAATTCAAGTTGTTGGAAACGGAGTTTACTCCGAACAAAATCAGTATCGGAAGCTAATTTAAAATCGGCCTTCTACTTTGGACTTCGCAAATCTTATAGCCATACTACAATCGTTGAGCTTATTGTCCGAGGTATCACTGAAAAACATCGGCCTTATCGGGACGAGTCAAGCAAGAATGTGTTTCATACCCAAAACATTGACCAAAACTATACGAACAGACTCGCGAAAGATGTCGAGATCTCTTGATATCTCCCCCAAAATTGCCTAATGATTTTCAATCACCATATTCTTCACTTTTTTAACATTTTTATCAGTTGAAGAGAACTTACCATAGTTGATACATACAATAGGTGAACAAAATTACAAAAACAATATTACAATAGAAATAATTCGAGAAATGCTTAGAATGGGGATTTTTTACTAATTAGGTTTTCAAGGAGAAAAAAAAAACATAATTTTATTACATGGCTAAGAACTTAGCATTATTATAAAGGTAGAGGTTTGCAATTATTTACGAAAAAATTGGCAAGTGAACGTCGCGGCTGGGTCGAACAAATTCTAGCCGAGGGGCTCGAGTCTTTTACAATTTTTTGCATTAATTGCGACCGTAAGTCAGCAATATTTATTTCCTATTTACTTTAATAATGAAATCTGAAACTGAGATCTCATATAGTCATAATAATAACTATTGTATCATATATAATGGAAAATTAAAAATATTATTTAGTACATGTGATACTACTTTTTGACATTAATCGAGTGGCTGCCAACTATTACAATGCATCACTCAACGAATTTGTATGCTTCTCTGCATACGCCACCACCCACCAACAGTGCAGCGCATTCCTAATCAGCGAACAAGTTAAACAAATACTTAGCCAACGAGTGTCTTCGCCCTGAAATGTTACTTGTGAGTGCAACGAGCCGATTGCATTGCGAGGCGTGTGCATTAGATTGACTGAATGAATGGCTCACTGCCTTCATGCCCTGCTGAAAGCCTCAGTCTCCGCCTGTCCAACCGACTGGGCGAGGCTTTTTGTCTGGAGAGAGTGTTTGTCAATGTCAATATGTGCAAGCGTGCAAACAAAGCTTATTCACTTAAACATACATATGTATATACCATATATCTTCTTCCGCTTACGCGGTTATAGCCGATATATGCACATATACACAGTATATTTCTATGTTCGCGTTTACCACGTGCGGTGTGTCGCTCGATTTGTGGCAACACTTGAACTTTGTATTGAGGTTAATTGCATTTACACATGCCAATGTTTGTTGTTGCGCATTAAATCTAATTCTATTTATGTATGTGTGTGCCTAAGAATGTTCCTTGTAATGTATGAGTTATGACCCTACATGCTTTTAAGTAACACAGTTTAGACATATCACATTTAATGTTGTACGTTTAACTGATCGGATATTAAAAGCATAAGACCATTGTTGTTGTTTTAGTATGGAAGCATATACTAATGTTCTCATTACATAAGTGTAAGACACATTCATTATTCGAGTTGAAAGATGTATGAGTGCTTTCTCAGCGAGGAATGGAAGAAAAAGAAGAAGTAATAATAATAAGGATTTAGAAGCTGAAAAGCTATTCGCATCGTCTTGTTAAGAGTTCATTGTACAAGTATGAATGGTAATCTGAAAAAATATTGCATTATTTTTCATCATCTGTAGTGAGTGCCATGTAATTTGACCTCTCTTAATGACTATAATAAAGCAAACCTTAAGGGCGTTTCGGCATCAATCAAATAGCAGCGGATCTCCAAATATAGAACTCAACAAATTCTGGTTAATGATTCGGTTATGAAGCAAGTGTGTCAATACTGCATTCAAAACTCGAATCTTTTGCAAAACTTACTTTGAGTAGACGTCGCAAAAGCGTTATTCGACAACATAGCTGAAGTCCCTATACTCATCCAACGCATCATTATTGAAGACAAGAAGTGGCCTTATGAGTATGACGTCGAAACTGTCCAACAATCTAGCGCATGGCGCACAAAACTTAGCGAAAACTGTAAAACTCAAACGAGAAACCTCATAACGAGTCTCAGGGTATTGAAATTCATTTTAACCTGATATTCTGGTATCCTTCTGTGTGAAATAAATTTTAATTTAATTGCCCTAATCTATGTAAAGGGTGATCAATTTAGAGGTTCCACAAGAGGAAGTGCTCTCTCAATAAATCCATTGATTGATACGATGTGTGGGAAGTGGAAGTAGGAAGTATTGAAACCAAATTTCGCCAAGATCACGAGCTTCAGTTTCAAGCATCAAATATTCGTTTATCGTAACGGTCGCCATAGACGGTTACGTTCTCTCCGGCATCATTTTTGCAAAAATAAGGACCGATGATTCCACCGGCTCACAAACCACACCAAACTGTTGGTCCAAATGCGACAATTTTGCTATAAAGGAGAATAAAACTTGATCTGCTTCCCAAAGATTCTTTTCACTTTGAAAAGTACACTTTAAGAGCATTTCATAATGCCCCAGATCATAGACTATCTTGAAATCGCAAGAATATTTCTGAACCGCTTCTTATCAATTATTTTTTAAAGACATGATTTGCTTCTGATTATTTCAAGGATCTTATATTATTGTCAAATTAACTTCAATTCTTTAACATTATATGCTCTCTCTACCGTTTTTACTAGAGATGTCTTTAGATATCAAGAACAACTGCTGAATCCGATTTTTGAAATTTTGTTGTCTATAGAAGTTGTTAATGAATCGGTGCCTTACTTGAAATCTTAATGTCATAGCTACAATACACTCAACTATCCTGCAGCCACTTCAAATTATCAGCAGACCTCCTTCTTGTGAGCAGCCTTAATACTCCCCCTGTTCAGATTAAAAAGAGGGATATATGCATGTTGGATTTCTGAAAAAACTTAAAGTGTAAGTGTCAAAAAGTTTGAGTTCCTTTGTAAGTTCTCAAAACTCTGAAATATTCCGATTAAATAACTTGTATTCACTGGTGTGTACAACTAAAATTCATATTTTGTGACTAAATACGAAGTCTTATATTACAGCAACTAAATTATTATGTTTAATGGCTCAAGTGATGAATAGCATACGAGCGGTAAAGAAGTTCGGATCTGTATTCCAGCTTCTTATTCCCCGAAGTTACCTGTCTCAAACCCCACCTTAAATAGATAACCTCTTGGGACGTTACGACCCAAAAAGGTTGTTTCACAGATCCCTCTATCGATGTTTTTGGTGTATCTCAGCGAAAGATAACTATGACGTAATCAGTTATACAAGCTCGATCAGGCTCTCCATTAAATTCTGTAACTGAAAAGCTTTGGTCACACTACTTAGAACTGGTTCTGTTTATGAGTATGAAGCCAAAATTTCTAATATTTAAAACGGTATTTGTGGTTAAGGACGAAGGATATCTTCAGGAGTGGTAGATAACCGAGTAGAAAAAAATTAGTTACCAAAATCGCTTTTTACCTACCAGATTACTGCAGTGCCTTCCAAGCGGAGGTCAAAGCCGTTAAAAACAAACCTCATTCTGACAAGATGTATAATCACAATAAGCAATTTATTTATATATACAGATACCGGATGTGAAATCACCAAAGTCTCTTAGGGTTTCTGCAAAGATAATAAAATAATGTCGATCTTTTTCTGGATTTAGCACCTTATTTTACGGTCATTGATTCCCGGACACGGTGGTTTTCCTAGAAAATGTGAAGCAGTTGAACTAACCAAAACAGGCATCACCCTACAATAAGACTCTGAAAAAAATAATAAGCCTCCGGCTACTCGTAGACATTTAATTGACGAAACACTTTATAAATAAAGCTGAGCCTCACATGAGTTAATCAAGAAGCAGGCGACCGTGGCAAAATGGAATATGCGTCGCTCATGCCGGCTATTAAAACTCAAAAGTAATGACTTAAGTACTCTAACAGCTAACAGGCCGCACAGCGGACTTCGAACTTCATACAATGACTATTGTAGATTCTGTCAGAAATTAAAAGAAGAAGAGATCTTAGAAAATATTTTATGCGAATGCAAAGTTTTGTATAGAAAAATAATCAAAACTATCGGTTGAGGTTTCCTTGACGTTATTTCTGAATTTGCACAGATTATGTACAAGCGAACTTCTTGAAAAGCGTGTGGTTTAGAGATGAGACAATAAGGTTTGGGGAGAAAACCGATGATTTCAAAATTTTTCCTGGTTAAGGCTTAGATGTATCGCCATACAGTCACTCTGTTATCCTCCACTCCACTTATCCTCAGATGTGGAAATATACTGGATATAGTGATAAAATCAAAAAGTTAACTTCGGACAGTTCTTATTGTACAAAAAAAATTTGGGTCATGCGTGGGAATAGAAGAAAATAAAGTTTCCGTATACTGGATTCACTTCTCCTAGATAACAGTTTATTTTTACCATATTATTTTGAGGATAACTCTTTCTTCTTATTTATTTGGTCACTAAATAAGATAAGTGACTGGAAGAGCGTTAAATTATTTTTTCAAAAGAAAATTCAATAGAAAAGTTTTATTCAAAAGCTAATGCAAATATAAGGTGGCAACACTTTCAACAACATTTTTTATAAATTCTTTTACAGATTTTTAACTCAAACAATGCAGAAGAGTACAAATGAAATGCGTTTTGTTAACTGAAGAGTAAAAAGAGCCACTGCTCCGAATACAGAACAGAATTTTTCACCTTCATATATGCTCTAAACAAAAAGACATGCAACAATTTCGGTACAACACCAAATGATAGCACCAGGTATGGAAATTTCGGCGTTGAGATTGTTATTTTTTGTTGTTTTTTCCAGCCTGAATTTCAAGAACCTTTCTTTCTATATTTTCACTGCGTTCCCACCAACTTCGTGCAAAAACACACAAAAAAGTCTTTTTGTGGACTCTTAGACTATAATTAGACGCTGTGTTGCTGAAAAATTTTAGGTCGATGTCTTAAAAATTGAAATACTAATTTACGTATATACAGATAAACAGAAAGACCGACAGACAAAGGGGCAGAAGGACATGGCCAAATAGACTCAAATCGCCATGTTGATGGTTTTTGTATATATAAGGAGTTTTCCAAAGTAAACAGGACTTAAAAAAAAAGAACAAATGGTTTTTTCGGCAAATCAATTTACTTTATTCAAAATAGTCTCCTTTTGCTTCAATACAGCTTTTTTCAAGGTCGAAAAGCATGCCGAACGAGTGTTTTAGCTCGTTGGCCGGTAAGGCCGCCACTATGCCGGCGCAAGCCTTTTGAATGGCGTCAAAGTCTGCATAGCACTTTCCTTTCATGGGCAAATGCATTTTTCCGAAAAGGAAGAAGTCGCATGGTGCCATATCAGGTGAATACGGAGAGTGATTAATGGTTAAAATGTGATTTTTGGTCAAATAATCGTCCTTCGAATGTTGGATTCTGAGCAATTTTTGGTCGTCAGTCAATTTGTGCGGAACAAACCGTGCATACACCTTTCGGAAACCCAAATGTTCGGTCAAAATGCGATAAATCGATGTTTGGAGATGTTCATTTCAATTTCCATGAATTTCAATGATGATTTCGGATATTTTTTGATGAATTTCCGGTGATCACGGATTTTGATTCGCCCACATGTTGATCGTCATTTATGTCCTCATGACAACTTTGAAAGGCAATCATCGTTTCGGTAAAAGGGTTACCAATTTTAAAACAAAATTTAATGTTGGCTCTTTGTACGAAGCTCATTTTCGCCCCCATAACACAAATATACTGAAACTTAAAACGCCAACCTTTGAAATGTCATGAAATTCTAACTGGACAATCGATAAAGATAGAAAATTCTAACGCACCAGCCGACATATAGATGGCGCCACTAGGGGCGCTAGATTCAAAAATATCCTGTTTACTTTGGAACGCTCCTTGTATATTTCTTTTAACGGAACCCGTTTTTACTGAAATTGAAAACTCTCAGATTTATGCAGTTTAATAACATAGAACTGCTCAAGGCATCAGGCAGTACTGATCGTTAATCTGCTGCTTATGAGACCTCAATAAATAAGTCGCTGAAAGCTACAGGTTAGAACATTGACCCCTCAATGCTAACAGAAGTTAGTTTTAAGTCTTATGGGGTAGTTAAATCCTATTTAAAGGCAGGGAAATATTCGAAAAATGTATCCTCTTACAAGGACATCAGATAGCTGGGCAGCGACAGTTTCTCAGTTAAAGGACCAGACATTCCAGGTGCATACCATACCCTTACATCTAAATCTTTCTCACTTTTTTACGTTTGCAGTGGTCATCATCAAAAGTAGGGTCTCTCATCCGAGCGTCTTGTGTACTTCTCATTGAGTGTGTTTTTTTATACGCAGCGTGTCCCAAATCGAGCGCACAATGTGGAGGGATGATTCGCCTTCTCACTTTAGCTCGCCTTCAAACGGATGACTTTTGGCTACCCAGAGCATACTTGGTCTGAGACCAGAAGTCGTGAACTGCTTAAGCCATATGTAAAGGAATCGCTTCTGGCCACTCTCAAGTGAATGACGCTCAGAAAACTTTCCTCACTTGCGTGAGCATGGTTCCTCTTAGCTAGACAAAATCCACTGTTGCTTAAAATTAGGTCACATACATATACTGACGCCAACTTTGTTACTGTTTTCGAGTCTAACCTAAAAGATCGACCAAAATATCGTCTGGAACTCCAAAAATTTTATTTGCGTGATTAAACCCATCTTAAATTTGAACTACCCTCATACTACAATCTCCAACTAATAGAAATGAAGTTTTATAGAAAAACTTCGCAATCCCCTGGCCATGAAGCCCTTAACTTCCACTTAAATTGCCTCCTTTCTTCTGCTGCTTCATATTTTGCACTTCCCGGCCCAAAACCACCTGCTGCGATGCAATTTCACAGCTTAGTCGGCGACTGTTTCTTAAATGAATGTAAATGACAGCACTTTAATGAGTTCTTCCTAAAATGCACCATTATCTCTGTTATAATTTCCACAGTACACTGTTAACGTTCGCAATCCCCAGACAAAATTCGGTTGTTGTGTGCATTCATGTGCTCTTCACGTCAAGTTGAAGCGTCACTTTCTACCTCTTTTGCCTCAATTCATTTTCGAATAATTTCCTGCTGCAAATTATGTTCACAAATTAAAAGTGAAGAGGGAGAGGCGTGTGCTGTACATGTGTGGGTATGTTATGTGACTACGGCGCAGCTGCGCGAATATAAAATAACTGTATCCCCTCTCGCCCACTTTGGTGCTCCGTCACTTTCTATCAATTCGTGGACTCAATGAGCAATCAAAGTCTTTTCCATTCACCTTCAGCAGTTTATTTTAGGTAATTTACGAGCTGATCCCCGGGACGGAGGATAAAAGCATCTCATTTAGACTTGTGAGACACTTGTCGTTTATAATGCCTCTCCAGTATTGTTAAATTTTTGGAATCCCTCTTTAACAACTACTCTGCAACTACTCTGGAAACTAGCTGAAGTTGTGAGATTTCTGAAATGCCTTAAGAATGCATTGGGGTTTTTTAAATTGCATCCATAGAATCGCAATATTTGAGATTTTATAAAAAAGCTGAACACTGTACGAAACCACATCCCGTGAATTATAATAATTGAATTGAATTTTGAATGTTTTTGTGCTAGTACAACTGTTTTTTCATTAAGGGGTCAGTAGGGTAATCTTTTTTCAAATTTTTTTTTTTTGCATTTTCTGTTCCCTTATACCCTTAGAATTAATGTAGAAACCCACTTTACCATTAGAAGGTTTCGAAAAAGGCCTAAAAAATAATAATACCGACGTTCGGAGCGCTCGGAGTGCACACCTTAAACTTTAAACGCGTTTTTCTCAAAACACACTTTTTAAACTGGCGGGCATGATTGCGGTCGAACTGTTCAACCAATTTGCTTTTTTTTTTAATTTTAAATGTTTTTTATAATTTATTGACAATGTTATGACAAAATTTATGTAAAAAAACATGGGAAAAAATTAAAAAAAAACGTTAATTACTTTTTTATTTATCAACATTTTTTCATGATTCTTGTAGGCTCGACAACCATTCGCGTACTTTTTAAGAATAAATTTGGTTTTTGTGCTTCAGATCATCCAAACATGAGAAATCGTGTCCGCCAGTGAAAAAACGCATCTCATTCACCCAGCCATTTCTCCGACAGTTCTCATCAAAAAATTCCGAAAAAATTTGTTTATACACTCCACGATATATCTCATGATATGTGAAAAAAGATCTGTTGTAGAATAGAAATTTCTATGAAAATAAAAATGTCAAAAAAACAGGCCAGATTACTCTACTGACCCCTTAATACAAACGAATTCGACTTTTTAACGGTACCTTCAGCATCATTTCACTTCTAGTATATTGTGCATCACTAGGATGCGGAGCAGCTTCGTTTGATAGCGTTGGTGGCCATTTCTATTATTACTGTTGTTGTTATTGGTGGTAGTGAAGGCGTTTGGACTCTCCTATCATGCAGTTCGCTTGTTAATTAATTTACTAATGTTTGTTCGTGTGTACTTGTGTACTTGTGGGTCAGTGAGGCTGTTGTGAGCACATCAAAGCATCGTGAAATTTCGCAAACTCGAATGAACACTGAAATCACAAAGCAGACGCATTCCTGTATTACTAACTAAGCCTAAGCATCAAAGCGAATCACTGGGTGCGCACACAAAATTTTCAGCGAAAAACCGGCTGAATTAGTTTGCATGCGGATGTGTATGAGTGGCTGATGGGTTTGGCATTGCTTTGGTTTATCCAGAAGCATCGTTTGGTATCCTATTTTACCCTTTGTTTGAACATTCACATGTTCATACGGTCTTCGAATGTTTTTGAAGTCTTATAACCGTAATTTCTATAAACTGTTGATATTCGAGACGTACCTTCTGGAGGGCTGCAGGAGGATTGTGCTGCCTTTGCCGACCTTCTCGATGAGCAGCTCATGTCTTGGCAGATAAACTCGTTCAAACTATTCCAGTTCGCCGGGCCGGACGGCATCATACCAGCGCAGCTGAAACCAGCTGTTAAGGTGTCATGCAAATCATTGGCATTCAACTTTCGGATCGTCCTATTTCCTACTGAAAGCTTATGAGGGGCTGATAGACTGACACTAAGAGGACGCCTTCCGAGAGTAAATTTATCAGGAGCGGAAACACGCTTACTATTGTGCCATGGCTTGAGGAAGCTATAAGACTCAAGGAATTCGCTGTTGGGAGCTTCCTTGATATTGAAAAAGCATTTAGTAACGTCTTACCGAAGGCAGTTGTAACAGCTCTGAACGGTTTTGGGATTGAATCGAACCTCAAACGTGGAATGGGGTAGCGTCTCGGTGAAATGTGATCAAGGGATGCCCCCAAGTTTAAGTTCTATATCTTCTTATATAGATCATGGTCATCAACAATCTGCTTGAGGATAATGGATACCAGGTAATTGCCTATGCCGACAATGTAGCAATAATGGTCAAAGGAAAGTTCTTCTGTTTCGTGTACGAGTTGACGTAAGGTATCTCAGCGTTGTAATTAATTCGACGCCCCGAAGTGGCCGCGCCATTAATCCTAATAAAGCTGTGATGGTTTATTTAGTAGGATTTACAAGATCCCGGAAGTATTACTGCCACGGATGGGAAGCATTCGATCTGTGGATACAGTGAGATATTTAGCACTCGTCCTGGATGGGAAGCCTAATATGGAAAAGTAGTTCTCTGGCTCTACGACACTATAGTCAAACCAATTATGTTCTATAAATTCGTATTGTGGCGGAAGGCTCTAGAAAAGACTCCTACTGCAAAAAAGTTGGAGAGCGTCCAATGAGCAGCTCTCTTCAGCATGTGGCGCTCTAAGATCCATTCCAACAATGACACTTAATGCCATTTTTCATAAATTGCTCATAGATATCGCCGGAAAGTGAATGGGCGCGAAAATAGCTGTCATACTCAGAGAATCTGGGTTTCTCTTCTTCTTTTAATAACATACTCTCATCTTCGCCACAATTTTCGCACATTTAATCAAGATAAAACTATCAATTCAAAAATGAAATTTTATTTAAAATCCTATATTTTTATTGGAAATTCCAATATTTTTTTAAATTTAAACTAACATATTATACAGGGTGGCGCAAAAATAATCCTCCTATCAATAGATGCTATAAGTTTTGCAATTGATCTCTAATGTCAGTTCTGTTTTGAGATTTGTGTAGTAAACACAAGCGAAATACACATAAATAAACAGTGGTACGCTACACGGCTCCAGAACTCGGGTTATTGGTGACTATTTATTTGATCAACAATCGGTCGGTGACTTTGGCACAACGTGAATTTCGTCGCAGATTTCCTCGCCGTCCAACGCCTACTGGTGAAACACTGCGACGTTTAGCCGGTCGCCTAGAAGAGACTGGCACAACATGAGATGCTGCCAGGCGTGGCGGACCCCGGAGTGGCCGTTCGGCAAAGAATATTGCTGCTGTTGCCGAAGATGTCTTGGAAGCGCCGTCGACATCGACCAGACGACCTGCCACGAAAATGGGTACAAAATTTGAAGAAGTTTTCGTACAAAGTCCAGATGGTCCATCAGCTGTTAGCTGCTGACCGCCAATCGCGTTTAACATACGATCAAGCCGCCCTTAATCACCATCAAAAGGAAGATGATTTTTCATCAAAAATAATCATGAGTGATGTTGCCCATTTTCATCTTAGCGGGTACGTAAATAAGCAAAATTTACGCTTCTGGGGCACTGAAAATCCGCGTGTAACCCACGAAAAGCCATTACACCCGCTCAAAGTCACTGTATGGTGTGCTGTTTTCGCTGTTTTTTCTTCGAAGACGTCGCGGGCCAAACAGTTACTGTGAGTGGTAAGCACTACATTGCAATGATCAACAAGCTTTTTTGCCGCTACTTGATGAATTGGGATTGGAAAATATGTGTTTCCAACAGGACGGTGCAACGGCACACACTGCACGTGCCACAACCGATATGCTGAAGGCCAAATAACATCGGACGGTTATTGTTCTCGCAACTGGTGAACTCACCTTTGTTACCGAAACTTACTTTTATAAAAATAACGCAAACAACGGGTTATCTAAATATCAAAGTTCCCAAATTATCATTTTCATTTAATTTTGATTATAACCGATATAAAAGATTGCAAAATTGCAGAATACACAAATCGTCGGCGGAATAAACGTATTTTGCTAGACGTGGGAAAAACCGAGATGCTGCGAAAAGCGTATGCGCATGTGCGTTGAGTCTGAACTCGTACGGGAAAAAAGCGAAGTGAAGGCGGCTGGAGTTGTCCGTCCCTTTTGTGAAAGTTGTGGTGTTTTGGTTGGTAGTGTGGTGCCATATTTGGGTGTGATGTGTAGTTATGTGGAAGGTGAGTGGTGAGTGCGGTGTGTTATTCGTTTATGATGATTTTGTCTGCCAATGTGGGGTGTTGAAATGTGGTGTAGCTGTGTTTCATGATGAGGTAGGCATTTAGACAGTTATTTTTGCGCTACCTTGTATGTAGGTTACCTTTTTTTGACTTTAACATTTTTTATATTATACATTTTCAGCGTGTTTTGACATTCGAGCGCTTTTTGTGTTCTTAATAGTAAGTTAAAACATTCATTCAACCAAAAAATGGAAATAAGTCGCGAACATTTTCTCGTGATTTTTTTAAACATATTTTGATATTGATACCTAATCGTCAGTACATCGATGAAATCAATTTCTGTTGTTGTTGAAGGAACTATTGAGACAGTGCGCAAACTGTTATAGTACAATCGTTATGTGATCTATCATAAGGTAAAGACAACTATAAGCATTAGTGGTAGCAACATACATACATACATTTCAAATTATTTGAACTTTCCGAAAAGCAGTCAATCTCCAAAAAAATATATTTCAAGTTAGAGAGTATATGTATTTCTGAAATCTGCATCATTTTCGATATGCACATCCCTGCCGCTATGTTTTAGCTTTCCTTTCCTGTTAAAGGTTTGCATTTGTACGAAAAACAAAACTGAATTGAACAAAGAGTTTCAGGTTATCACAATAAAATGGTGTAACGACGGTTATTCTATATCGAAGGAATTTTGACGGTTTCTTTGCACTTAATCACAGTTGCTTATTGAAATTTCATTAGGCAAAGGTTATACCCTGCAATTACCTTCTTCTTATACTAAGATTACATCGCGGGATCTTAACTTTAGGAATAATTAAGTAATACGTAAAATGTATGAATAGGCAGTACTTCTCAAAAGCCATTAAAGAAAGCCTTTGAATAGTTTATTACTTATATACAATAAAATCTATATGAATCACTTGAAGAATTATTAAATGATAAAGCTTCTTTGTTAATAATAAGATTAGTTTAATTAAGATTAGAAAAAGACATTCTCATCACTTAGAAGAAGCATAAACCACTTTTTATACATAAAAAAAAATTATTATTGGGCTTAACATTGTCTTTTGAGAATAGGTCTATTTCTGCCTAACGGTTTTGCTTTTTTGACATTTATCCCCTTTTTAGACACTATAAACAGCTACAGTCTCTGAATTGCATTGAGTTGAAAGTCTCAATATTGGCTCTTTCATAGTAAGATAACGACCATTCCTTTACAGAAACCTTAGCTGAAAAAAACAAAAACCACCACTTATTCATGCAACTGTTCAAAAACTAAAAAAACATACATGAGAAATCATAGTTCAGTGTATTAAAATGATTTTATATTTGCATATGTGCAATAATTACCAATTTGTTTGTTTTCTCGTTTAACCAACTAACCACACATCCACATATCTGCATTTGCAAAGAGAAATTCCTACAGCCGTCGACAGAGTTCAGGATCCAAAAACCATTATTAAATTAAGAGCAGGATTTGCAGTATACATTACAACCACAGCATTGTGTATTTTATTTACCGGAATTTAAATATAGTTTGAATATATAGTTGAATGAACGTTACTTGCATCTTAGGCAAGTCACACTATTTTTTTATTTAGCATTTTTTGTACATATGTCATATATTAAGGATAAGGTTTGACAACTTTTTTATTTCCATTTTTTTTTTTTCTGAACCATCAACGTCTCAAGAATATTGTGTTAAAGTTTTAGGTCATTCGGAGAAAAACTAACGAAGTTTGTTGAATAATGGTATTCTTATACAAATCTTTTCGATTTTCCCAAATAGGCATTATTAAAGTTTAAAGAAAAAACTACTGCATTGAAATACAAATATTCTACATATCAAATTGAAAGGTGAATTTTACAATTAATTTCCAAAAAAATTTGGCTTGAAAATGGTTTTTTCGACGTCAATTGAAAGATAAACTCATAAACTAAAGAAAGCATTTTAATTTTTTGGTTTCCGATGATCCAGTGATGCTGTAGGCTGGTGCACAACAACTTTTGTTAGTGACATCTATGCTAAATTTCACGCTAAGAAAATATTCATTGGTATTTAAGATACGCAATAATTTTTTCTAAAAAAATTCACGAAAAAAGGTCTTTTGTGAGGTTATCATACTGTGATCTGAAAGGTGAATTTTTAATTTATCTTCGATTTTTATCTATTTTTGTCTGAATTTATTGAACTAAAACGGAAAAATACATTAGTATAATGCGTCCATCTCATACTGCATTGGTTATTGTACGTGATCATTTCGCCACATTTTCAACTAATATCGTGCCGCAACCACCGCATTCGCCTGTTTTACCTTCGTATAACTTCCGGCTATTCAGCAAATTCTCATGACCACTCCGAGGACACCGTTTTGACTCAATTGAGGATATACTAGTAAAAGCTGAATCGAAAAAGGCTCTGATGGCCATCACGACGGAGAATTTTTCCAAGTGCTATGATGACTGGAAAATTCGTTGGCATAAGTGTATTGCAGCGGGAGGGGATTACTTTGAAGAAGATGAAATGGACAAAATTCACTTTTCAATTTTATCACAGTGGTATGTCGTTAAAGTTATATATCAAATGTTTTGAGCATTCCTACAAGTGCCTTATCTCCGGGAGCTCCTCTCAAAAAAGGATATTTTGCGGTACTATGCTGAACTGGATCCTCTGAAATTAAAAAGACCAAATAGATGTCGTTAAGGCAATGGCAATTCCAGTAACTAATAGAAGGAATCAGCAAAATAAAATATTTTGATAAAATGAGTGTTTTTGTGAAAAAAAATCGATTTTCGGTCTTAAATTGTTTATAAAAAAATATTTATCGGTGAGAAGAAATCATCGCCTAATTACTAAAATTAAATTTAAGAAGCTTGTGTTAAAATTTGAGACTAATCAGATTAGCCGTTTTCAAATAATATAAGTCACCAACTTTGAAATCACTATTTTGAGAAAACGTGTTTAAAAAATACTTTTTGGAAATATTGGACATCCCATGAATTTTTAGTGCACACAGTTTAGTAAAATGGGATTTTACTTGTATTCATGTAAAATCGTCCATAGGAAAATATTAGTACAAAAACATTAGCACATTTACACATACACATAAATACGCATACATGCATACATATATAAATACATACATACACATACATATGCTGTGTTTATATTTGCTAAATGTAAACCCAGCAAAGCGCAGCACTCGAGCGAGTGTTAGTTGCCTACTTTGTCTCGAACAGACGGCTCTTTAGTTTCTTATAACAGTTTAATGTGTGTGTGTGTGACTAATTGTGAGTGTAGCTACCTTTACGCCGCTTAACTGCTATTTGCTTAAGTAAGCAATTTTATACATTTGTTTATGAATATATGTGTGTGTGCCTAGACACAAATACATGGCGAGCAACAGGTCCTTAGTGTATATTTACACGGACGTTTGCTCACACAGACACTATTATGCCGCTGGGAGTATTTGAAAATTGTAAGTGTATGTGTGTTGGCGTGTTGTGTTATTTGTACAGCCATTTATGCACCATATAACTGCGTACGTCTCTCCAATATTACTTCCGTTAGCTATTTTCTATTCTTCAAATAATTTTCAAACTCACTTTTTTGTTGTTGGATTTGCAGCCTTTCAATACATATGCAAACACATCTATATATACATACATATAAAAAGGAATGCCACTTTTCATTGTAATTTTATAACGTAAGAACGGATTCACCTATCCAAACCAAATCCTTAGATATTGTTCTGACTGTTTAGTAGGCACTTTATTTGAAGTTTGCACAAAATAAGAGCGCTACAAAAGTTTTTTTCTCATAATACAAAATCGGTTTGGGATAACAATGAAATTCTTTATTCGTGTGAAAGTAAATTCAATGCCATTATGTATGGAACGGTTCTTTCGCATGGTCACCACGGGCACGCTTGCAGAAGTCCATACGCTGAACCCAATTTTTGATGGTTTTGAAGCATATAAATGCTAAAATTTCACGTTCGCTATTCTTACGAAGTTCATCAATCATCACTGGCTTGTTGGCATAGACCATAGACTTGACGTAGCCCCACAAGAAATAGTCTAACGGTGTTAAAACACACGACCGTGGCGGCCAATCGACTGGCCCATTTCGTGAAATAGCACGTTCACCAAACTTGGTTTTCAATAAATCGATTCTGACATTTGCTGTGTGACTTGTGACGCCGTCCTCTTCGAATATTGTCCAAGTCCATTTCATACAACTCAGGCCAAATATATTCGGTTATCATTGAGCGCTAGCGATTCCTATTCACAGTAAAATGCCGGCGTTGATCATCACGGAAGAAGTACGGCCCATAAAACGCACCAAACCACAATTTTTTCGGGATGCAATGGTGACTCAGGAGTACGTACGTATGTACCTTTAGAGGAATAAATAATGTCATTGATATCGCAAACAATTTTTTGTTTTATTCAAAAAAACTTTTGTATCGCTCTTATTGAAAAATCCGCTCTTAAAGTTGTGGCTATGATGAAATGGCAAACCTTACTGAAGAGAAATGTCGAAAGAGCGGGAAAAATATGGCGTGGTTTCTTGTCCTTATTGGTCTACTTTCGTACCGTAGCTATTGAAAAACCCTCTAGATCTGTTGACCCTGTGCATGTACTGAAATTGCACCATGATCACGAATACGTCGTGTTTTTTTTGGAAATGATGTCTGCTTCTTTTAATTACAACAGTATACATTGGAAGGATGACCGCAATTTATCCACATTGTGAACTTTCAAAGTGATATGCACGGGATGTGTTGTGCTAATGGCAAAGTGAGATTTCCAGCATTAAAAACTCCACCCGAACCATTGTATTCATTAATTCTTGGGACAACTCAAACGTCGAAGCTTTGTTTAAGTCATGTTCAGCAATGCAATTCGACATTTCAAATGACATTTTTGGGTGCGACAAAAATTATTATACTCTTGTAACATATTTCTGTTGGTAGTGAAAAAGCTGTTGCTAATTTGATTGAAGCTACGGACTTAACTGATAAATCAAAAGGAGAAGTTTTTTGATACCGCGTATCCCGATGATTCCAACTGAAATGGCATTTCGATTTAAATGATTAAAATTAAGTTTTAAAATAGCTTGCAAATATTAAAATATTTTTTTAATCGAATAAATGAATTTGATGTTAAAATAGAATTGTATATATATGTATATATTCAGATATCAACAATTATGAATATTGCTTTTATCACTTTAAAACGCTTCTGTGTTTGTTTTTAAAGCACTAATGTTTATATTTCAAATACGACTTTTGCATACAGAATTTACTGTTGCTGAGAGCTAAGGAAATACAAACGTTCCTATTCATGCTGCAGCTCCAGGGCATTTTTGTGTTTGTTGGTTACACATTTTAAGTTTATACAATTTAATCGATTTTTCGTTTTATTCACATAGTAACACTGTTTAGACAAGTAGTTCTCTACTGACGTAGCTTAATTATTATCATATCAATACACCTACTACTCATCAAATGCATGTTAAAGATATTTTTATACCTTTTATGGTATAAAAACTGCATCTATGAAGGGTACTCTAGCTTCTTTGTTCTTGTTTTAGCTTTAAATAGTTTATGTAAAGCATAATTTTTGTTTTAAATATGGATTTTGTATGCAATTTATTCAAAACTAAACCAAATACACTTCCTCACATGCATACATACTAGGGCTGCTATATATATTCTGGCCTAGGGCAACACTAAGTGTTGCCAGGTGCAATCTGACATTTCCATTGGAAAGTTTGACATTTTTATACTCTCGCAACAATGTTGCTAAGGAGAGTA
Source organism: Bactrocera neohumeralis (assembly GCF_024586455.1). Taxonomy (NCBI): domain Eukaryota; kingdom Metazoa; phylum Arthropoda; class Insecta; order Diptera; family Tephritidae; genus Bactrocera; species Bactrocera neohumeralis. Next base: position 127,715 of record NW_026092739.1, on the reverse strand, counting down.
TTATAGTTTTGTTCACATAACGGTTATTTGTAAGTCCTAAAACTAAAAGAGTCAGATATAGGGTTATATATACCAAAGTGATCAGGGTGACGAGTAGAGTCGAAATCCGGATGTCTGTCTGTCCGTCCGTCCGTGCAAGCTGTAACTTGAGTAAAAATTGAGATATGATGAAACTTGGTACACGTATTCCTTGGCTCCATAAGAAGGTTAAATTCGAAGATGGGCAAAATCGGCCAACTGCCACGCCCACAAAATGGCGGAAACCAAAAACCTATAAAGTGTCATAACTAAGCCATAAATAAAGATATTAAAGTGAAATTTGGCACAAGGGATCGCATTTGGGAGGGGCATATTTGGACGTAATTTTTTTGGAAAAGTGGGCGTGGCCCCGCCCCCTACTAAGTTTTTTGTACATATCTCGGAAACTACTATAGCTATGTCAACCAAACTCTACAGAGTCATTTTCTTCAGGCATTTCCATATACAGTTCAAAAATAGAAGAAATCGGATAATAACCACGCCCACCTCCCATACAAAGGTTATGTTGAAAATCACTAAAAGTGCGTTAACGGACTAACAAAAACTGCACACAGGCTTTTTTTAAAAATAGAAAATGGGCGTTGCCTCGCCCACTTATGGACCAAAACCATATCTCAGGAACTACTAGACCGATTTCAATGAAATTCGGTATATAATATTTTCTTAACACCCTGATGACATGTACGAAATATAGGTGAAATCGGTTCACAACCACGCCTTCTTCCAATATAACGCTATTTCGAATTCCATCTGATGCCTTCTCTGTATAATATATAGTACATTAGGAACCAATGATGATAGCGGAATAAAACTTTACAAAAATACGGTATTTGAAAAATATTTAAATGACGTATAATGAAATCTCGATTATCACTTTACCATGCGAGAGTATAAAATGTTCGGTGACACCCGAACTTAGCCTTTCCTTACTTGTTTAGCATAACATCACTCAGAACGTTTTGTCATTTAATCGTGAATTGTTTTATTTACAGGGAATTAAAAAATTCATCTCGGCCAAAAAATGGAATTAACTCGTGAACATTTTCGTGCGATCATTTTTCACAACTTTCGACGTGGATTATCACGACAAGAGTGCATCGATGAACTAAAATCTTTGTATGGCTATGAAGCACCATTCTATAGCACTGTGAAAAACTGGTACAACGAATTCAATCGTGGCCGACGCTCGCTCAAAGACGAATTCCGTGAAGGTCGTCCAAAAACAGCCGTTGTGCCAGAAAACATCGATGACGTACGTGAACTGATAATGCAAGACCGTCATGCAACATACCTTCAGATAGAGGCATGCCTATGCATTTCTCCCACCAGCATACATTCGATATTGCATGAACACCTGCCCGTAAAAAAGGTTTGTTCTCGTTGGATCCCGCACAATTTGACAATCGCTCGTGCGGATTGGTGTAAAGAAATGCTGAAAAGATCGTCACAGGTGACGAATCATGGATCTATGCGTATGAGCCCGAAACAAAACAGCATTCGACTAAAAAAAAAAAAAAAAAACATTTTCGTTGATAAATATGCCTATTTACATTATTAGGTCAGAAATATATATAGCAACCTACGTAGAACCTGATTATTCCTAGAAACTTACGCAGCGTTTCAACGAACATTCGCAATTAGTTTCAATTAAAAAGCTTTTGAAAACAAAATCATTTGCATAATTCACTACCAAACAAATAAATTGTAAAAAGCGTGTGTGTGTAAAATGGACAAAAGAATTACATGCAATAGTTATGTGTTTTGGATCAATATTTTTACAATAAATTGCGTTTTCTTGGTAAGTTCCGGGCTCTTTTTTCTTTAACTACATCTGGTGACAGATTGATAACAGTTATATCGTAGAAGCCAAACAACAGTCGCCGAGCCAATTTGCTTTTAGGTAAGCAAAATAAATTATCCCATTTACCGAGTGAGTCCGCATATTGTTGTTTATTCTGCAATTATTTGCGCAATTAAAATTTTGCTTTCATAAAAGTGTATTTATATAAAAATCCATAAAAATGTTTGCTCGTGCATTTGCTTATGTATATATTGACGTTACTTAATAGGGAAGATTATTTTTATTTTTGTCGCGCTTTATTTTGGAATGATTCCCGTAATTGCAGAGCATAAGCACCCAATTGAATTGGTAGACCTTGTCACAAAAAGTTAAGTAGCCACTAATCTTGTGGGTGGTCAGATTTTTTACTTTCTTCAAATTGATCCCGGCGTACAGATTTGAAGTCTACAATAGTTGAAAATATCCATTTCGAGGTTCCCTTATTTTTTTTTAAAGAAAAAATACATAAACTTAAAAATGACACCCGTGATGTTTCACTGGAATCGAAGCGGAATTGCCCGCATAGACTTTAGACTTTACATAACCATACAGAAAAGTGACCCAAAACGTAAAAATATCTGTAACAACTGGCGTCGTCTTGTTGAAATTAAGTGTCGCCAAGTTCACGAGCTTCAATTTCTGATACAAAATGGCACGCTAACGGTCGCCATTGACGATTACATTCTCATCGGCATTATTTTTGAAGAAATATGGACGAAGGATTCAATCGTTCCACAAACCATACCAAACCGTTTGTTTTCTTGATGAAATGACAGCTCTTGAATCTCTCCAGGTTGCCCTTCGTTCCAAATGCGTCAATTTGACTGCTTTACATACTCATTGAGCCAGAAATGGGTCTCATCGCTGAACAAAATTTGGCGCGAGCACGTCGGTTCCTAGAGTAGAATGCAATAGATCTTCTGAATCACTCGCCCTTTGCAAAGTTCATCTTGTCGCAATCGTTAGGTGTTCTTACGCTTCATTGTCCAGCCTTTGCAAGGTTGAAAAAACATCTCAGGAATCATAGCCGCCTTAACCAATTTGTGATAAGCTGAAAGCGCTTTGTTGATTTATGAGGGCCTTTTGATCAATTTTAAAGCGTTTTAGGTACCACAACGGACCAACGTTTTAAAGTGTTCAAGTGAGATCCTTGTTAGGATCGACCTCGACTAAGTTCAAACATTATTTCGATCATATTTAGTATGAAACTTTCGACTGCAGCTGCCAAGCTTCCAATATTTTTGAAATATTGTTCAATAATAAAGATACATATACTTAGCACCTAAATCCAACACACAGTAAATAGAAATTTTATTGTATTTACCGACCAATATACTGAAAATTCATCCATGTACCTACACATATATTTAATCAAAGCCCTTTGCACGGTGTTAGAGCGTCAGTCAATTTCTTAAACAGATTAAAGATAAATATTTGAATATTTGCCATTATAATAGTTATGTGCAGTCTCTTATGTATGTACATAGTTGTGATAGCTGTAAGCGCCAATTAGGATGAAGAATTAGTTGTCGGTTAGGTGTATATGAGTGTGTCGATTTCAAAATGCCTGCGGGCATTTACATCATTTACACCGGATAAATTAGTAGATACATACTTACATTTTACTCTCAACTCAATTAAGCGTAAGAAGCTCTCATTCCCAGACTCAAATATTTTCATAGCCAGAAAAGTAGTGTGTTAAGTGTTAATTGACTGAGCAAGTCCACCTCAACATACTTCGAGTACATACAAGTGCGTTCCAAAGTAAATATGCGAAAATGAGCTTCGAACAAAGAACCAACATTAAATTTTGTTTTAAAATTGGTGAAAATTTTACCGAAACGTTTCAATTGATGAAACAAGTTTGTGGCGATGATTGCCTATCCCGTAGCAGAGTGCATGAGTGGTTTCAAGAATCCAACATTCGTAGGACATTATTATTTGACCAAAAATCACATTTTAACCACTAACCACTCCCCGTATTCACCTGATATGGCACCGTGCGACTTCTTCCTTTTCGAAAAAATGCATTTGCCCATGAAAGGAAAGCGTTATGCAGACGTAGAGGCCATTCAAAAGGCTTGCACCGGCATACTGGCGGCCATACCGACCAACGAGCTGAAACACTCATTCGACAGGCTTTTGGACCGTGCAAAAAGCCGTATTGAAACAGAAGGAGACTATTTTGAATAAAATAAATTGATTTTTGCCGAAAAAACCATTTGTTCTGATTTTTTTTTAAAGTCCTGTTTACTTTGGAACGCACCTTGTATAATTAATAGTAGAGTAGTGTAACAATACTGCTATTTATTTTTCAGTCCTTTTTCATGAAGATTTTTCATGTGGTTTTCAAGAAGAATAAAACGCATATCATTTCATGCTATGGTAGTTTTGTTATAAAGATGATACTACACATTATTTGGAAGAAGATTTTGCATCAACTGCGGTCTTATATCAGCAATAATCTGCCAAATACTCTCTTCCAAGGATCAATTGTTTCGATCTAGTCTGCGTAGACAAGCGCCAATTAGCTTCTTATATAACAAAAATAAACCAATTTTGTCAAATTCAACGGTCTTGGACCACGTCACAGGCTCAAGCCGCGGTATAATGCGCTCACCACAAGTTAAATAAAATGATTGTTTCGTTGACTGGATGGTATATGGATGGCACCGTCATATTAGAACCAAAGGCCGTTCATATTAACATTTCCCAATTCTGACACGAAAAGGTCATTATTTTGGCTCTATAGCATTCCCCATTGACTGTAGCATTATGGTGAGTCTCTTCGCTGAAAAATATTTTCTAATGTTGTAAAAAGTGGTATCGGTGGTGGTGGTTATCTCGTTTTGAGCTCATTCACCGAACGACGTGATTGATGGTCTTTCGGTTTCAATTCCCGCTCGAGCTCAGTTCTGTAATCCCATAAGCCAAGATTCCTCTACAAAATCTACCAAAAATTGTACAACTCTAATTGGCATCTCTGATGATGCACATTATTCACTAGACTGCATGTGGTGCAAAATTGACGAAGACGACTTCTTCTTCCTTAATGGCGTAGATACGCGGTTACAGCCGAGTTCTTCGTTTCGCTGTTTGGCGCCAATTGGAGTTTACAAGTGCAACCAAGTACTTCTCCACGTGGTCTTTCCAGCGGAGTGGAAGTCTTCCTCTTCCTCTACTTCTCCCAACGGGTACGGCGTCGAATACTCTCAGAGCTGGAGTATTTTCATCCGTCTCTTAATCTAATTAATACTATGCCAATGTAGTCGTATATCTCATCGTTCCATAGAATGGTATTCGCCTGCGTCGAATACCATCAGAGCTTCCGCAGAACCTTTCTCTCATCGTAACGTCTCATTAGCTGTTGTCAATCTACTGCCATTCAGAAAGCTGGAGCTGGAGGTGTTCCCTATATAATTTCAGAATGCTCTGGGCATCAGTAACTAAATCACCTGGAGGGTTCTACAAGAGTATGTTTCGGTCTTGAAACCTTCTGTTAGTCGCTACATCTTTGAGTAGATTTTTTAGGCATTGCCCCTGTGCTCCAGTTTTTCAAGCTCTTTGTACTCACGCATTTCCGCCTTTTCCTGGTTTGGTCTGCAAATGCGTTTCGCTTTCCTCTTGAACTATGGGTATCTCTCTCATGCCGCAAGTATTGAGGTCGATTGTAACGTGACGAGGTAGACAGTCATTGCTAGTTAGAAATTGTTTAAAAAAATTTATTATTGGATGTGGACTTTAGACCAGTGTCATTATTAGCCCATGGTTTATTTATAAGAAAGCTGGTGAGGCTGAAAACAATCTCATTCACTACGACGTCAGTCACAGAAAGTAAAGACCAGTTTTTTCTGCTTCAACGAAAAAAATCGACACACTGGTAGTTAAAATTTGTTTCGGGAAGTTATCTGAAAACAGTTTACGATAAAATGCGCTTTCAATGCATCTTTAACTAAAGTCTGTGGCCTTGGTACCGTCCAATGTGCTAAAAGCAATAGACAGAACCTTCAAATTAATGAGGCATGTTTATTATCATTCTCAAGAACATTCTTTGGTATTTATTTTTTGAAGATTATCCTTTTCAAATGTTGTCTGTGGCTACGTCTCAGATTGTCCTTCCGTTGAGTCTAATATTTGATGACTCGTTTGAGCACTTTGATTGGTGATTGGCGGATGAAACACGTGATAATTTGCTCCAAGTCCTGTATCGAAGAGGGATTTTTCACGTAGATTTTGGACTTTACATATCCCTAAAGGAAAAAGTCTAACGGTGTGATATCACAGGTTTTTGGTCGACCGGTGTGATATTATCTGCTCATCGAAGTGTTCTCTCAATAAATCCATTGACTGATACGATGTGTGGGAAGTGGCGCTGTCCTGTTAAAGCCAAATGTCGCCGAGATTAGTTACAGACAACAAATAGTCGGTTGTCACGGTTAAGTTCTCACCGACATCATTTTTGATGAAATACGGACTGATGATTCCACTGGCCCACAAACCTCATCAAACCAAATTGCAGTTCTTGAATCTCTTAAGGTTGCTCTTCTTTCCAAAAGCGGCAATTTTTGGTTGATTACATAACCATTGGAACATTACCATCTTCTTGGACCTTTTCAAAATCCCATAGAGCCAAGCGATGTCGTTTAGGAAGGTCGAGCGGCTTCAATATACGTCAGTCAGAGTTGCTGGGAACTTCGCCGAATCGAATCTCCACGATCTTCGTGTACACCCTCAGCTACGGCTACTTTATTTGTTTTACTGCGTGCTGGACGTCATCTATTCGGTCGAATATTATCCAACATATTATCAAGATGGGTGATGGTATTGCGAATAGTTCGCTCAGTAGGCTGGTTATGTTGACCAGAATATGAGCAAGGCACGCGAAACCCAATGGATCATCCGTTAGTACCGTTTTACCATTATGAAAGACATATTTTGAGCATATCTGCTAGTATTGTATACTGAGAATAGATCCTTAATTCGTTTACCTAATTATTTGGCAAGTTATTTTTCTGGCTCTCGTTGCATTATACCTTATCTTAGATTTTGACTAGATCTCAGCAAAACTCCTTCTAACTTATTTTTCTTGTCATAAAATTTTATAAGAAATTCACTAACCATTTTCTCGTAATTTATCTTCTCAGCTCATTCTTGGTCGCACAATGGCAAAACGGCATGAAATTTGCGCGAACAACCTTGAAGAGATGTAAGAGCAGCATGCAAAGACATCAACAAAAGGCAAACGACATGTGAATTAGTAAGCAATAAAATACGAAAAAGCAATAAAAAGGAAAACAGGAAAAAGGAAGGGGAGAAGTAAAGTAGGCTCCCCGCAAGTCTCAGCGTGTAAAAGAGACACTTGTAGAAAGTGTGAAAAGAGAGAGAGAGACGGCGTTGACAGCATGTGGTGTCACCACAATACTATACATAAATATACGAACTGATAATTGACAATACGTACAACAACAACAAGTGCACAAGAATTGAAAATTTGTGGGATAAAAAGTGAGCAGGCAAATAGCGGAAATGGATAGAATTGTAAGCGAAAGCACAATTAAATTTCCGCACATCCGTCATGCCCCAAATGCCCACACTCACAACAAAAACCGAAGTAATCAGTGCAGAATGTAATGAAAAAGTGTTACATACAAATAAAGAAAGCCAAATTAAGAGCGCTGCAAAAGCTCATTAAAGCAATCTTTTGAGTGAAAGATTTATGCGAAATATTTTTCCCCTTTTTTTTGTAGTGTATGCATGTATTGGGAGTATAGTGTGCAGTGTTGTTATGCGTAAGAAGCTTTAAATTCACCTTTCTCTAATCAGCCAGCGAGCTTTTGAAAGAAAATCTAACTTCCAGGGTTTTTTCTTAAAAATAACGTTAATCCCGGATTTATTTGCCTTCGCTTAAAGCAGAAGAATAAAATAATTTTATACAAAGTAATCTAAATTTAATATTGTGCCTTTATTAAGCCCACAGCCATGTTTAACGAAAGATTTATAAAACTTCCAAGACATAAACGCATTTAAGCTCAGCCCACAAGCTTATAGCTTATAGAATTAAATCAAATAATAACAGTTACTGCTGATAGTTGGTTGCCCAAGCAGCCGTGTGTGTAAGCATTTGGCGAGCATCTACAGTTGCCGTCGTCAGCCGTATTCAGAATGACCGACTTGGAACGCATAAGACTGGTTATGCTGGGCGGTGCTGGTGCGGGCAAAAGTTCCATCATCAAACGTTTCCTCTTCAAGACCTATACGGACAAATATCGTGCCACGGTCGAGGATCTCTTTAGTCGGGAATATGATTTGGGCGGCGTCACACTGAAGGTGAGTAAAATGGAAGCGTAATTTTATTTACGATATTTACAATTTTTAGAAAAAGAATTTAAAAATATTCTATAATAATAGTAAGTATGATCTCTCCGTTAAAGTAGTCATACACTTTCTATCCATTACAAATACAATATTTTCTCGTAAGAGGCTTGAGCAGTCTAGAGTTAAAAACAAAAAACTTGTTTGGCTTAGTAAATCCTATAAACAGTTCAGCTAACAAATATTACACATATATAAGTCCATAATCGAATTATCAGTCATCGTTCGTCCATTATCGTTTGATTTGAATTTATGCATACTGTCTTCTTTAGGACGCCCGTACAGTGGCCGCAAATGGATATGTTGAGCAGTTTAATGTAAGATCCGTAGCATTTGTATGTCGTGTGAGTGGATAGTGTCACCAGGAACAGGCGACTTCACTTCTGCGAGGTGCTAGGTCAGAAACTCAGCGATGGCAGTAGAATGGTCAATAGTCAAGAGTGACATTCTGAAATCGCAACAGACATTGGTAGATCATATCATTCACAAATATTTGGGTATGGGAAAGCTCTGTGGAAAGTGGGTGCCGCGCGAGCCCACTATCAACTAAAAACAATGACGAGTTGATGTTTCGGAGCTGTGTTTGGAGATGTCCAAGCAGCATAAACCTGAGATTTTGCGTCGATATGTGAAAATGTATGAAATATGACTCCATTATTTCACTTCGAAGTTCAATCGACGGTCATTCGAGTAGACTGCACACGATGAACCCATTCCCCAGCGTGGAAAAACGCAACAGTGGAATGTGAAGGTTATGGTGTCTGTATTTTGGGATACATATGGAATAATTTTCATTGACTACCTTGAAAAAGGAAATACCATCGCAAGATCGCAGAGCCACATTTGAAGAAAAAGAAAGTGCTGTATCACCAAGACAATGCACATAAGTCAGTGAAAATTATGACAAAATTCTAATAATTGTGCTTCGAATTGCTTCTGCATTCATCGCATTCTCTAGAACTAGCCCCCAGCGACTATTTTCTATTTTTGGGCCACAAAAGCATGCTCGCTGGGTTGAAATTTTCCTCGAATATTCAATGTATTTTGAAGCAAAAGACAAATCGTACCGCAAAGTGGTTTCGAAAAGTTGGAGGGTTGGAACTATTATTCCCAAAAACTTTGAAGCCGTCTGCGTGAGCGATGAGTGAGACGAAGATGGAACCACAAACTGTATGATCTTAATAGTCCAGGCATTTAAGCTTATTTAGGTAAGAATCTCGGAACTCGATATACCCATTTATATGTCTGTAAATAATAGGTATACCCCACCATATGTGGGTTTTGAGACAACTTTAGGGTGTCAATATACAAGTATTTACAGACATATAAATGGGTATATCGAATTCCGAGGTGAACTTACTATAATGACTGGACTATAACGGCGTCATGGATATAGTAAGGTGTTTCAAATTCCAGACTCATACATGGCCAACGGAAGCAAGGGCGTCAATACACCTAATGGATGGATCAAGTGCATATCGTCCTGTCTTCGCTGGGGATGTACAACTGGCGTGACCTCGCAAAAGATGGAGGTAACTGACAAAATGTCGTGTTCTTAGCCCAGATCGACACATGGTTATCGGTGCTTAATGCTCCATAAGCTGAGTATAAAGTTCAAAGTCATTACAAATAGATTAGTTGATTTTGTTGTTTCAAACATTTCTTGTTCTACACTACTACTATCAAAATTGAGGCAAAGCTGCAACCAATGTCAATGGTGTCTTTGGAAACCCGAAATAATCGACTCCTAAAATATTCCCACATTTCTTTGGCTCTAACGTCGAGCCTTGGCACTTTTACTTTAGTTACTTAATTTCTCAAAAAGCAGCAATTGTCTTTAAGCTCACATTTAATGCGTATATGTGTGCGTATGTTTATGGCTGCGTATTAGGTTACAAAATCCGGTAATTCTTATACCATAAAATGCTTCTGAGCAACATGAAGTGGCGACGCATATTACTGTTTAATTGAATTTCTCATTGATCTTGTATTTGTTATTGTTGTTTCAATGTTTCTGTTTTTGTTTTTGCATTGTAAGTTTTTGCCTGGTATACTCCTGGAGGGATCATGCCTATACACATCTAATGCTTCAATTAATCACCGTAAGGCAATAACAATGCTTACAAACACAAAAGAAAGTCATACACATACATGCGTAGATGTACACATACACACTACATATGCAAGCACTTAACTACACTAAAGTTTGTCTCGCCATGTTGCGCACTGTCGGCGATTTCTAATCACACAAACGCACACATACACTTGGATGACAATTAAAGACAGAACTTTTGTCTGCAAATATCTTTAACATGACACGCTCGACATGGAATATTTATATAGCGCACATACACACACCCACGTACTTATGCTTTTTCCGTTAGTTGACAAAGTTGTCTAGTAGATATTGGCAGCTCTCGGCAACACACAAATTAACAAATCTTCCGTTTAACATGTTGCTTGCACTGATAAGAATGTCTTTAGTAGAATATACATTAGGGTGCTTCATCTTTAGATCATAGACATATTTTTCACTTTGCTACCTGAAAATCTAATCGAGAGAGGTATAGAACTATATATACATACTTGTATATATAATTGATCAGAATTAAGATGCGAGTTGAATTCCGTATATCTCTCTGTCTTCCTAGCGAAGTCAACAAACCCAAAGTTCCTCCATAAGGAATGTTGATCTCGCTCAAGGTAAACTAAAAGACCACTGACCTTCGCGTGGGTAGTACTCCTCGAAAAAGGTTGTTGACTCGACTATAAGTAAAAAAAGAGTTATTGACCACAGAAAAAACCATTGATCTCATGAAGAGTTGTTTGCGCGCTTTAGATTGACAAAACCGTAACTATAAACAAAAAAAATTGTATCTAAGCAAACCGCACATCATCTAAAAGCCATGGAAAAAGTTTGATTTTTATTTTTACCTATTATCCAACCAGTTTGACAACTTCGACTCGATTCCACGTACATATATATAAAACGAAAAAAACCCGAGTTCTAATTAATTAATTTGAGTGAAGCGTCAGCAAAATCGGATAATGTGATTGGTTACATTAAGTATTTAATTTATTTGTAATTTCTATAGATAAACCTTTCATATATATGTGTGTGGATCTGTGTTGCAGTATTTCGAATGTTAAAACTAGTGCATGTCGGGCCTTCTATTAAATCGAATAAACAATTCCAATGCAATTGTGGTAATGTTTAGCAGACATCTGGTCGTGAGATATTTTGCTACGCCGCGCATATCATCCTCACAGCACTCATCACACACAATCCACACACAACCCAATACAACACAACATGTCATCCACACAACCACAGCTACACATCATACCAACCACACTACACACCAACACTTCGCCTTTTTCACCACTCACAACCGATACAAAAGGATTGGTCACATCGGAATGACAGCCTTTTTTCGTTTTACCCGTGACCGCTAAGGTTTTTTCGCCATCGAGACGTTCGTCGACACATCGCTCTACAAGTTCAAAATTTACTGAGTTAAACCAAAGTGATAGTGGAGTATTGTATAAAGCATTCCTTTGAAAAATTTGTTGTGAAAAGAGAAAATAAATACAAAAGCCATTAAGTTGAAAGTGAAATACTTCTTTTCTTTATTTCAAAGAAAATTGGCTAATTAGAAAATTCCAGGTGCAAGTGCAAGTGCAAGTGCAACAAGTGAGTATATCACCGACATCCGGGTGAACAAAAGGTTTGCAACTAAACAAATGGTCCTTCGAGCCTCTTAGACAGGCACCTACGATTTTAAAAGAACTCACCGAGAGGTGGAAAAGTGAATAAAGTGCATGTGAAACTATACAACAGAACAATTAAAAGTACACACAAGGAAAAATAATAAATAAACAGGTACTTAAACATATATTAAGTGATCAAATCTACGTAACGGGCGCGAAACCAACTAAAACAAAACAAATACAAAAAAAAAAACTAAAAATCAAGTACGGGCGCGGTAAAACTAATAATAATCAAACAACAACAAAAATAAAAACCCAAAACCTACATACAAATATATAGGATTCTCAACAGGCAAGCAGCGTGGGAAGAGGAAAAAGACTCAACACGGAAGACATCAAACAAGAAAAAAAAAAAAAAAACTAAGAAGATGAAAGGAGAATAAACGAGAGAAAGAACGAAGAGATACACACATAAATAAGTATTGCTACCCATAAACCCTTGGCGGAGAAAAAAGTAAGTCCGTTCCAATTAAATATTTAATAAAATAATTATGCGCATATGTATGTTTAAAATACAGTTTGAGCTGTAATACGACATACAGTTACTTAGTTAGAAATAACCCAACTGTTCTATACGGAAAACCGGTTAGACAGTTCGGTATGTACATATGTATGTATAGATACCGAAATATATGAAAAAATTACGGTACCTGCCTACTGCTTATTTTGTGTTCCAAAACACACTGTAATTTTCAAAAAACAAAAAAAAAAAAAAAAAAAAATTTCTTCAAAGTCAAGTATCCTACTTGCAAGTTTTGGTGATACCCCTTGGGCTAAAAAAAAAAGCAACAAGCAGGATCGCCTATAATAAATAAGCAGAGGCGAGCAAAAAAAAAAAAACCAACAGAAACTGCAAATCCATACATACATATATACACATACTTATAAGTAAAGGTACTAAATTATATAAAAGATACATACATATGTGCATATACTATATACATACATACATACAAACTTTGCGCGCCAAATTTTATATTCCGCAATTTATATACATATACATATACATATAGTACATGCATGAGTCAACTGTTTTAAGGAAAATTTTTGGAAAACTGTTGTTACACTACCTGCCTTAAAGCTTACTTCGTGTCTCCAAACACAGCAAACAAAAAAAAAAAAAAAAAATTACATATTTCAAAGTCAAGTATTCTTACTTGCAAGTTCTGGTGATACCCCTTGTGCTAACAAAGCAACAAGCAGGATCGCTTTAAAAATAAGCAAAGGCAGAAAAAAAAAAAAACAACAACAACATAACAGTGGATATTTATGTATGTACATATATGCATGTATATCGCGATCCAAATATTTCTCTCCTTTATCTCTCGTACGCTTTCTCTCTCTCTCTAAATAATTACCAAAGAGCCAATAAAGGGTTACAAATACGTACATAACTTTATACAAGTAATAATATATTAAATATATTTATTACTAAGGTCAACGAACTTTAAAAAAAAAAAAAAAAAAAAAAAACCGGAACAAAACGGAATCGAAATACATGTACATGGAGTATATCAATATCAACATTGAAACATTGGAAAATTAAAATTTACCAATATACATATTTACGTATGCGCATTTATACATATATACATACTTATAGTATATATGTACGTACATCGGGTACTTATAAAAAATTTCTTTTTCGTGTTCTTTTTGAGCAAACGTACGAGTATGCAGATGCAATTAACAAAACATTTGCATACATACTCACATATTTAATATTGACATATTTACGAATATATAAAAAATTGTTTACTTATTTTCCGCGCATTTCGTTATATTGCATATGCATACGTACTACATACATATGTACATATGTGACAATTGTGCGAACAAAAGGAACACAAAAACATTAAGCATAACTATATGCATATAAATATATACATACATACGTATTTTTGCGTTATTGTTATTTTCCTTCTCTTTACGTTCTTATCTGAAAAGATACACGTACTAAGGAATAATAAACAAATTAATTTCGAGTAATTCGCAGATACATACGTTTAAATAATACACGGTAAAAAAAAAAAAAATAAAAAAAAAAAAAAAAAAAAAAAAAAAAGACATATTTAACAAAAATAATTACATACGAATACATACATATATTTATGATACAAAGGATTAATCAATTTATGCGGTGAATAAGCGTTCGCAAAGTCATAATCTATTTCATTTATAATATATTTACAAATTTTTTTTTTTTTTTTTTTTACAATACCAATCTTATAATTGTGTTTCGAACGAAATATTTACAAACATTTTTTACAAAAATTTTTAATAATTCCAAGTTTACATTTCAATTGGTTATATATTTTGACATAATACTACCAATTTTACAATTGTAGTATCTCAAAGCTTAAGCTCAAAGCTTCCAATTCAATTTTATAAATGCAATCTGATAAATCTAAAGAGGATAAACCAAGAACACCTCAATTATTGGACATTCCAAAAATGGCTGATGATGATAAATCACAAAGCACGCCTGCAGAAGCTACACGCTCAAAGCAGAGTATAAAACAAAAAAGATCAAAAGATCAGACAATACCTAGATTCATCACTGAAAGTGACAGTTTTATAAGGTATTGTACAAGATTTCAAGCTTCCTCTATTACTGACATCACAGAATCAGTTTTGAATATAAAACTAGAAAGCGTGAACAATCTCTGGGCTCGCCTTCTGGCAGCGTACGATACAGTACTAGATACTGACGACGCAGAACTCCCAGAAAACGCAAAAGCTTCGGCGACAGCCAAGTGTGATAACTGCCGCGATCAGTATGAGTTAACAAAGGGAATGATAACTGAACAAATAAGTTTAGTAAGGCCAAGTAGAGCCACTACTCCCCCTCCCAGAGTAGTTACAACACCAAAAGAAGACCTAGATAAAGGCATGTATCTCAAAGTACCAGCTTGTGATACTGAAGTTTTCAATGGATGTTATGACCAGTGGCCGTCCTTCCGGGACATGTTCACTGCCGTTTATATAAACCATCCTAAACTTTCACAAGCACAAAAGCTATACCATCTCAGGTATAAAACAAAAGGGGAAGCAGGCAGTATCGTCAAGCAATTCGCTTTAAATGACGAAAATTTTAAACTGGCTTGGGAAGCACTTGTCGAAAGGTACGAAAATGAAAGGGTTATGATAGAAAACCCAATAAAAACTTTATTGCATTTGCCAAAAATCCAACAAGAAACTAGCCAGGAATTTCAAAACTTACACTCCACAGTGACCAATTGTTTATCAGTGTTAAAAACACAAAATATCTCCACAGAATCGTGGGACCCTATTATAGTAACCATTTGCGCAGAAACACTGCCTGATGCTGCGTTACTACGATGGGAACAATCACTAGTGGAAAGAAAAATAATGCCCACCTGGCAACAGATGAAAACATTCCTCACTGCTCAATACGAGATAGCTGAGCGAATAGACAAAAAAACTATAAAGCCGAAAAGTCATCACAATGACTCAAGTAAAAACTTGTTCAAACCCCAAGCCAGTAATAACATACAATATAATAGACACGCTAATAGAAGTTACACTTTCGTGTCAAACCAAACAAATAAATGGCAACCATTATGTGAAATTTGTAAGGGAGGTCATAACATAAGATCTTGCGAGAAATTTAAAAAATTATCCGTTTCTGACAGAAACAATCTTGTCAGACAACATAAACTTTGCATCAACTGTCTGTCGAATGCTCATACGACAAAAGACTGTGAAAGCAAATTTAGTTGTGTGTACTGTCAACGAAGACATCACTCATTGCTTCATATTACAAATTTTCAAAATATGAAGCAAAATCAATTTCATAAAACCACCGGGTTAGTCACTACAACCAAAAGTGATAATCCCGAAATCTCAAATCCCGAAAATAGGGAAGAACAACCATGCTGCTCTAAAGCAGCAAAAATTCAAGCTCTTCATTCCGAAAATGAAAGCAAAATTCTTTTACCCACTGCGGTCATCACCATAGAACATAAGGGTGATTTATTCAAACTAAGAGCACTAATAGATCAAGGATCTCAAAGATCCTTTATATAATATATCATCAAAGGCTCAAAATCGGCTCAAATTGCCAATAAAACATTCAAATTTCCAAATTTCGGGAATGGGCGGAAGAATTATCCAAAATTCGAACAAAATATGCCCAATTACCATAGTATCTCCAAATGCGGATATTAGAATAGATGCACAAGCCATCGTTCTACCGCAACTTACAAATTTGCTTCCAAGCTGTGAAGTAAATAAAAAGCAATGGGAAAAATGCTCATATCTCAAATTAGCAGATCCCAACTGCCATACCCCATCACAAATCGATTTGTTATTAGGTAGTGACTTAATACCTCAAATAATTCTTGAAGGTATAGAAAAAATATCCAATAAATTGTTAGCCCAAAATACAATCTTTGGGTGGATATTAAGTGGCCAAGTCACAGAGAAAATTAATTCTTTTACAACTGAAGTTGAAAATATTTCAAACGAATATTTAAATGATGAACTCAAAAAATTCTGGGAAGTAGAAGAATTACCTCAGACTAATCAACTTTCAGAAGAAGATCAGGCATGCGAAGCCTATTACAAGTCCACAACAACAAGAAACGAACATGGTCGTTATGTTGTGCGACTACCATTCAAACCAACTTTTCCTGAAACCATAGCTCTAGGCCACTCTAGAATATCAGCAGTCCAGCAATTTCTAAGCCTGGAAAAAAGCCTGATAAAAAAAGGTGAGCTTAAATCAGCATATGATAATGTGATGGACGAATATCTAGACCTCAATCATATGGAAGAAGCTGTACCATATGAAAAGGTATCTAAAGGCAGATATTTATCTTTTTATCTGCCACATCACGGGGTAATACGACCTGATAAAATCACAACAAAAGTACGAGTGGTTTTCAATGCCTCAAAGTGTACAAGCTCAGGCAAATCACTCAACGACGTACTATATACTGGCCCAACCTTACAACCTGATCTCATGCTGCTAATACTAAATTGGCGCATGTTTAAATACGTTTTCAATGGGGATGTAGAAAAAATGTACAGGCAAATTCTAGTACATGAAGATGACCAAGATTTCCAACGTATAGTCTTCCGCAAATCAAGTAATAGTCCAATCAGCGACTATAAACTTAAAACCGTCACCTTTGGCATCAATTGTGCACCCTATTTGGCCATTAGAACATTGCATGAAGTGGCACAAACAAATGCAACAAATTTGCCTTTAGCATCTTCTGTGTTGCAAACACAAACATACGTTGACGACATACTATCAGGTAGCCACAGTCTGTCCTTAGCGTGCGAATCACTATCTCAAGTGATCAAAGCACTAAATTCAGCGGGATTCCCCTTAAAGAAAATTACATCAAATCATCCCGAAATAATAAAAAACATAAAAAAGGAAGACTTATTAGATACAAATTTCCTTAAATTTGAAACGGCCAGTACAACAAAAACCCTAGGGATTCAATGGAATGCGATAACAGATCAATTCTCATATACAATTGAGTCAATATCTGCAATGTCCGCCAGTACAAAACGCCAAATACTTTCCTCGGTGGCAAAACTTTTCGACCCCGCAGGATGGCTTTCGCCAATAATGATTCAAGCAAAAATCCTCATTCAAGAATTGTGGCAAGATGGCACTGAATGGGATGAACAGGTGAAACCTGTACGTTTAACAAAATGGGTACAATTTGCTAACAATTTGCATAGTATTTCAGAAATTCGAATCCCTCGATGGGTAAATTTCACCCCTAACATTAACACAGAATTACACGGTTTCTGTGATGCCTCTGAAAAGGCTTATTGCGCAACAGTTTACGTACGCACACAGTACGATAACAAAATATCTGCACACCTCTTGGTAGCCAAAGCCAAAGTTGCACCTTTGAAGACACTCAGTCTGCCACGGCTTGAACTGAATGGTGCTCTTCTGTTAGCAAAATTGATTTCAATAGTTCAAACCCATCTGAAATTAACCGATCACAAAACGTATCTTTGGTCAGACTCAGAGATAGTTTTAGCGTGGTTAGAAAAACCACCCTATTGTTGGAAGACCTATGTATCCAACCGAATATCCCAAATTTTAGACTTAGTTGGCCCAGCAAAATGGCAACATGTTGCAAGTGCGGATAACCCAGCGGATCTTGGGACAAGAGGTTGCAAGCCACTGCACCTCACCAGCACTACACTCTGGTGGAATGGTCCAACATGGCTAACAGAATCACAAGAATTCTGGCCAAAGTCTCCCGCTCGTAATATAATACCGCCGGAAAGTCGGAAAATTGAAAATTTTCATATCACTCCAGAAGAGGATGATATTCTCCACCGATTTTCGTCATTTGCTAGAGCACTAAGAGTAGTCGCTTACATGCACAAATTCATTCAAAGACTTAAACTAAAAATGAAAGGAGCACCAAATAATCCTTGCGTACAACTAACGCATTCCGACTTGCAACATGCCAAGGTCAGTCTAATATTATATACACAAACTCGCTATTTCAGCAAAGAGAAATCAAAGTTGCTCGAAAAGCGACCTCTCGAAAAGGGAAGCTCACTTCTCGTCTTAAATCCATTCTTGGATTCTAAGGGATTAATAAGGGCAAATGGAAGATTGGCGAACTCCAGCCTTAGTTATAACGAACGACATCCCATCATTATTCCTGAGAAATCCCGGTTTACTCATTTATTCTTAATATACCTTCACCAGCTTACACTACATGGTGAGCATCGCTTGATGCAGCAAATGGTCCGACAAGAATTTTATATACCGCGACTAAAGCCACAACTTAAAAAGACGATTTTTATGTGTAAACAATGTACCTTGTACAAACATAAAATGCGCACGCAGATCATGGCAGCTTTACCACC
Source organism: Bactrocera neohumeralis (assembly GCF_024586455.1). Lineage (NCBI taxonomy): Eukaryota > Metazoa > Arthropoda > Insecta > Diptera > Tephritidae > Bactrocera > Bactrocera neohumeralis. The sequence continues at coordinate 108,811 of NW_026092739.1, read as the reverse complement.
TGAACGCTGCAATTATGCTCTACCTTTTACTATTACTGGGGTTGATTTTGCTGGACCTTTCCAGATAAAGGCCTCAATGTTAAGATCATCTACATTTAGAAAAGGGTATGTGGCTGTTTTTGTATGTTTTACGACAAAGGCAGTACACCTCGAGCTTTGTTCAGATCTGACAACTGCGGCTTTCCTCGCAGCATTCGCACGCTTTGTCGGACGACGCGGATTTCCCTCAAAGATTATGAGCGACAATGGGAAAAATTTTATCGGAGCTCAAAGAGCCACCGAAAAGGAGTTCATAAACTTTATGAAAGAAGTTTCCCCTGAAATAGTTAAAAAATATGCACCTCAAGGGATCGATTGGCAGTTTATACCTCCATGTTCTCCACACATGGGTGGACTTTGGGAATCAGCAGTCAAAAGCTTTAAAACCCATTTAAAGAAAACGGCTGGTAATCATAAATTTAATTATGAGGAGTTTACTACATTACTCACTCGTATCGAAGCCGTATTAAATTCAAGACCTATATCACCACTCTCGCAAGATCCCTCCGATTTCACAGCTCTTACACCTGGACACTTCCTCAGAGGAGCTCCTCTTCTCGCCATACCTGAGACAGAAGGAGACTCCCTCACTTTAATAAATCGATGGGAAAGAATCAAGATTCTCCATCATGAATTCAGCCACAGATGGAAGGAGGACTATCTTAAAGATCTCCATAAGAGATATCGATGGAAAACGATCCAGAAGGAACCCAGTACAGGCGAATGCGTCATCATACAGGACGAATGCCTTCCCCCAACCGAATGGCGACTAGGTCGCATTGAAAAGGTACATCGGGGACGTGATGGTCATATAAGAGTAGTAGATGTGCGAACACAAACTGGTCTACTAACTCGACCATTAGTGAAATTGTGTTTTCTTCCAAATACCGAAGAACCGATTACCGAAAACAAGCGAACACAAACGCATACATAGAATCAAACAATAACTAATTAAAAATACACCGTTTTACAATCCGTACGTACAAACCAAACGCATAATGAACGCGGTTAATACTAAGCAATAAAATCCATATATATAATATATAATACATAAATATATATATCTATATATACACACATATATAATGAGTAGCATGTTTCATACTACTAGCCAAACCATATTTAATATACATATTCCTATTCCAATAGAAATGGACATAGAAGACAGCCAACTTACTCCCAAAGCTGTGAGATCCGCCATTGCTGCACCTAGAGCATCAGCGCCACCCATCGCCGCACCAAGGACACGAAGAGTCTTGAGTCCGCCAAGGCAATCATCTGTTGCAACACCCAGGGATACGTTAGAAGATCCATTCGAAGAGACCTTGCCTCCACGATGCAGCTTATGCCATCGGCCCCACGTGCTGAAGAGGTGCACTATCTTCAAAAGCATGAAGCCAGCTCAACGCCAACAGATCGCTCGCGCACACGGCCATTGCATGAATTGCTTGGCAGACTCCCACACCACCTTCGAATGTCCAACCGACGGGTTATGCCAATACTGTCAACGCCCTCATCATACACTGTTTCATCGATTCCCTCGTCGAGTCAATCCGCCAGCAATCCGCACAAATAACGGACACAGACAACACGAGGATCCTGTCCAGCGCCGAAGAGGGCACCATTCCAAACGCACCAGGGGAGCGCACTCACGACCACCTGCACCAACCTACGGTCATCGTAATCCACCCCGCAGACCCACTGGACTGAACGCCGTAGTGAGCACTCTGCAACGGTTGCAACGTCTTCTAGGCGATTAATCCGCCTAGGGGGGGCCGGGATGTTTATGCGACATCTGGTCGTGAGATATTTTGCTACGCCGCGCATATCATCCTCACAGCACTCATCACACACAATCCACACACAACCCAATACAACACAACATGTCATCCACACAACCACAGCTACACATCATACCAACCACACTACACACCAACACTTCGCCTTTTTCACCACTCACAACCGATACAAAAGGATTGGTCACATCGGAATGACAGCCTTTTTTCGTTTTACCCGTGACCGCTAAGGTTTTTTCGCCATCGAGACGTTCGTCGACACATCGCTCTACAAGTTCAAAATTTACTGAGTTAAACCAAAGTGATAGTGGAGTATTGTATAAAGCATTCCTTTGAAAAATTTGTTGTGAAAAGAGAAAATAAATACAAAAGCCATTAAGTTGAAAGTGAAATACTTCTTTTCTTTATTTCAAAGAAAATTGGCTAATTAGAAAATTCCAGGTGCAAGTGCAAGTGCAAGTGCAACAAGTGAGTATATCACCGACCCATCAGGCGCGTTTTAATGACATTCAAATGCGATTGCTGACATATATACGTTAAAAATTTATAGTTATTTGTACGAGTGATAGTTGCTAATTTTCATATATTAGAATTTAATGGCAGCCCAACTATAGTTTAACTATGTTAATTTATGTAAAATTTATTGGCGTAGTATAGCTTTAAGTGCGAATATTCGGTCAACAAAAAAAATTTTGTGCCAACTATTATATAGTTCGGACGAAATGAATTAATTGTTCCGTTATCGCTTAAATGTACCAGTTGTACCTCCAATGTCTCCGACATATAATATTTTACTTCAAACTACATATGGCTCACTCCCAGCGATCGTCTTCACTTTGCTACACAAATTCTTTTCAAGAAGTATTCCTTTGAGAGATTAGTAAAACAAAAAGTCGGGAGAGATCGACTCCATAGAATATTATGCGTCGTGTTCGTTGATTTTTGACACAAAACATTGTCTTGTTTACGATCTCATGGCAGCTCCTTGGCGAAGAGTTTTCGTATAACAAAATATTCATAAAATATTTAAGTCTCCGATTTAGTACCTATCCATAGAGAAGATACGATTTTTCAGACTGCAGAGAAGAAATAGTAACAGGGTTTAATACATTCCAAAATCATGTATACATATATGTGGCTAGATAAATTGCGCAGACTCCTACAGAATTGAGTTCTTCAAATTAAACGAAATTCATCTTTTTTCTTTGGAAATTAATTTTGGAATAATATTTTGTGGTGAATTCCTAAAACGAAGTACGGATACCATCAGTCGATTTAACTATGAAGTTACGTGAAGTCAGTTATCTTTTTATAATTATAAGTAGTTCAGTTATAAAGGCTCATTTCGAAGAATTAACAATCTAACAGCTGCTTGAGATCTCTTAATCATATTTATTCATAAGTTGCTGCCGCACATTCTCTCTGCTCTCATATGTGTGTGCGGCCTGTTGTTCAGTTAAGGGCGATATAGACAGTCATTGAAATATTTTGGTGTTAAACTGAGAGATACTGCCTCATAACATATTTTCAAATATCTATATTAATAAGGAATTGTCTAGGAAAAGTCTAAGCCGATATTGGTCTTTACCATGAAACAAAAGTAAAAATAATTAACAGTTTTCTTTTACAAATTCTTTTGTTGTTTGCTTGATAAAACAATGATCTTTAAATAGTAAAAAAATATCTTGGTTTTAAAGCTTTAACGGCTTAAGGATGGTCACAACACAGCAATACTACTAAGTCTTCGGTTGAGATACTGATACCCATAATACCGAGATCATATACTCTGTTAAGAAAATGTAATAAGTATGAAAACCCATGTTTAGAATATATTTGACAGTGTATTTTGTTTTCAAAGAACCACACTAAATTTTTTGACAAACATTACTTAGCCATCACAGTGTTCAGGATCCAAAGTGTGCTGGATCATCTGATCACTCTGAAACTCTTAATAGAAGCTTCATTCCACATAATGTAGTAAATCAAGGTTTTAAAAGCCGGCGTCAGTGAAACAACTGACAGCGAAGGCTATCAGCCAGGTTCTGCATTTCAATTTCACATACAAACGAAGTGATTTAGTTTCAAAATAGTTGTACCTGTCCAGAAATCGGTGTAGTTTCTTTTCAGCGTACATATCCACAAGTGAGCTTTCTTGCGAGAGCTCTGCTTTAACTTCAGCATCAAGACATCAGTCCACGCCAGAAGTGAATGAAGGTAGATGCACTACTTAGAGGTGCTATCTTATTCAGCGGGATATGCATTATATCCAAAAGCAGCGAGTCAATGCTGACTTTGAGCTCGCTGACAGTGAGGCTAATTATTTTGTTTGCCGCAAATTGTCAAAATGGCATTGAGGAAGGTGAAGCGAAAACATCTGTATAATTTTCTTCCACTGTTAGCCTTTGCTAAATAAGGTTGAAGCAATTCGAGGTACACATGCCTTCTACGAATCAGGCAAATTGGCTGCAGTTGTCAGAAACCGCCTTAACAAATATGTGGCAAGCTTCAGACGCTGTGTTCATATGCGATGGTCGTTTCCTCACAACGAACAGGAGTCTAGTTCTTCAATTTCATGGGAAATAATCAAGATTTTGGTAAAGAATTTTGAAAGTAGACAAATAACTCCTAATACAATCTGAAATCAGATCAATTTCATTTGGTTTCTTGAATATAAATATATAAAGGTTGATCCATTTTGAGAATCCTTACTTTTTAAAGAAAAATCTCAGAAACTTCAAATATAATGAGGATTGTTTATTGTTATTTTTGCTCCACCCGTTGAGTCCAATTTTCAATGACTTGTTCGAGCATTTCGACTTTTAACTGGCGAATGCCACGCGTGATGTTTTGCTCCATTGCTTGAATCGAAGCGATATTATTCGCATATACTTTAGACTTTACATATCCTGACAGGAAAAAGTCTAACAGTGTGACAGTGTTCTCGCAATAAATCCAATTGATTGATGCTATATGTGGGAGGTGGCGCCGAGATCCCGAGCTTCAATTTCGGACATCAAATAGTCGGGTATCATGGCGCGATAAGGATCGCCAAAAGCGGTTACATTCTCATCGGCATTTGTTTTGATGAGATATATACCGATAATACCACCGGACTTCAGACAACATCAAACCGTTGTTTTTTTCTGGATAAAATGACAGCTCTTTAATCTCTTCAGGTTGCTATTCGTCCCAAATGCGGCAATTTTACTGCTTATATACCCATTGAACCAGAAATTTGCCACATCGCTGAACAAAATTTGGTTCGAAAACGTTGGATCTTTTTGGGACTTTTCAAGAGCTCATAGAACGAAGCGATGTCTCTTGGGAAGGTGGAGCGGCTTCAATTCTTCACAAGCTGTATTTTGTACGCTTTCAGTTTAAGACCGCGATGTAAAATGCGACAAGTCATTCCATACGTTAGGCCGAGTTGCTGCGAACGGCGTCGAATCTACTCTCCAAGGTATTTGTTTATACTCTCAACAGCGTCTGCTATATTTGCTTCACTGTGTGCTGAGTGGGTTCTATTCAGTCGAATATTATCTAATAATGATTGTTGGGTTGCAAGATGGGTGATGTTGTCGCAATAGTACAGAAAGTGAATTTTCTTAAAAAAGTTGAACAATTTGTAAACGTTGTTCAAGCGTAAGTTCTTCCATGATGAAATGCCTTTACAAAACCGAATAAAAATAACATCATAAGTTGACATTACGCATGCAAAAGTTGTCGAAAAAATTCCGTTGAAAAATTTACCTCTGCTGTGATCACTCGTCATATAATTCTCTGTTTGATGTATAGTGTAGACACCTAAGATAAAGCATTGCTCCTTAGCCTCACTTTTCTCACTTTCCATTTTCCAAATTAACACATGTGAGAACTTCTAAATGTCGAATGATTATATTTGCTTGGAATTTACAGCAACTGGTAGTCGAAAGAAATTTTCATATCACCCAAAATTATATACAAAATGAATGAGCACATTTAGAAATCACTTGTCTGTGATTTTACAGTTTGAATGATTCACTTGTGAAAGCATCAATGCGGAAAGATAATTATGGTGGAATCGGCTAATGTGAGTGCATACCCAAAACTCAACACTACAAATGCATGATGAGCGCGCGCATGATTGTTAAATGAAGCGCAGCCAAAGCGATGCGATAAAGTAATCGAAAAATTAAATAAGCAATATTAGAAAAGTGCAAAAACACAAAAACAAAACACACAAAGCACAAAATTGGTACAAAAAAAATTAAAGCACACCGAGGTTATTGTTGTGTGACTAAATGTTGTTGTTGCAAAAAATTCATGTTGCTGCTTTACAAAATAAATTTTGTTGCAGCACAAAATAAACGTTGTTGTTGTAATCATAATGAAAAATCGCACATTGCTGTGGTTCAACGGAGCGTATGAGCAACACTAAATAAGCGACGCGATGCGAGATATGAGCCTCGAAGTCTAAATATTTTCGCGCTTTATTACCAATTGGCGCGTGTATGCGTGTGTTTGGGTTTCACAAGATATCAACCAAAAAGACGAGTAAATGATTTTCTCAACGGCTGTCAAAGAAAGGTCAAAGCGACATGAAAAGTGTGTGTAGCAACAAAAACATAATCACATATAGACGACTGTTTTATTTAATTTCAGGCGGACATAGTTATTTCTGCGTATATATTGTATATTTAAGTGTGTATATGCGGCACAAAGCCATGATTTGACGGTTGTGGAGTGTGTACTTTATTTATAAGTGCGAATATGTGTGTGTGTGTTTAAGTATATCTCTATAAGTATGCAAATGACGTCGGAAACGTTGATTTTTCCTTAGACTTAGACTTTTGTAGGTGTGTATTTGCCTTTTTAGTGTGAAAACATGTGCCTTACGGTATTTTATTTTCTTTTTGGCACGTGATTTCAGCGCTTTTATGCTCATTCACTTATTATTTACTGCTCCATTTATAGTTTGCCATTATAATAGAGCGTGTGCGCACATGTTGGCGTCGCTCTCCGTAATTTTCAGTATCATTTTCTCATAAAATGCGCATTTCAACAAACCGAAATATAGTTTAAAATTAATTATGGAAATATATAACAGATATGCATTAGGGTGGCAAATTTTTTAGTTTTCGAAGTGGCACTTATATAGAAATAAAAGAAGCAATTAAATATCGAAACAAGAAAAAAGTTTTTCGCTACAACCATGAGCTAATATACCCTTCCGATCGTTCGGTTTGTATGGGCTAACTATAGTAATCTGATCTGAACAGATTATATTGATACTTTAAGCAGTAAACCATGTATGAAATACCACGTCAAATGCGGTTTTCTGAACAATTTCTTCCGATATTGAACAAGTTCATTATTTCTATGAACAATAACTCATACCAAATTTCGTGAAGATAGGTATATTGTCAAATGTGAAAGTTTTCATACAAGAACTTGATTCGATAATTCAGTTTGCATGGAAGCTATATGTTATAGAGGTCCGATATCGGCGGTTTCGACAAAATAGCAGCTTCTTGAAGAGAAAATGACGTTTGCAAAATTTCAAAACGATATCTTAAAAGACTAGTTCGTATATATACAGACAGACAGTCTGACAGACGGACACGGCTAAATTGACTCAGCAAAACATACTGATCATTTATATATATACTTTATAGGGTCTCCGACGCTTCATTAAGACTTTACATATCCTCACAGAAAAAAGTCGGACGGTGTATTATCACACGATCTTGGTGGCTAATCGACCGGCCGAAACGTGAAATTATCTGCTCAGCGGAATGTTTTCTCAATAAATCCATTGATTGATGCGATGTGTGGGAAGTGGCGCCGTCTTGTTGGAATCAAATGTCACCGAGATCACGAACTTCAATTTCAGGCATTAAATAGTAGCTTATTACGCGATAACGGTCGCTATTAAGAGTTACGTTCTCGCCGGCATCATTTTCGAAGAAGTATGAACCGATGATTTCACCCGTCCCCAAACCACATAAAACTATTGTTTTTTCTGAATACAATGGCAGTTCTGGAATATCTTCAGTTTGCTTTTCGTGCCAATGCAGCAATATTGCTTTTTCACAAACCCATTGAGCCAGAAATGCGCCTCATCACTAAACAAAGTTTGGCTCGAAAACATTGGATATTCTTGGTACTTTTTAAGAGCGCATAGAACGAAGAGATGTCGCTTGCAAAATTATACTCAATTTTTCAACAAACTGTATTTTGTACTCTTTCAATTTTAGATCTCTCAAGAAAGGTAATGTTGTTGCGAAAAGTACTAAACAAAGATTACTAAACTAGAATTACATTGCAGCTTGACACGACTCACACGTGATTTGCCAAAAAAAAACTATTGAAGAAAGCACATTTACTTGGATCAGCAGTGTGGTCCGACAACGGTGGTTGCGACGGTTAGCAGCTTCTTGAAAAGGAGAAGACGTGTTCAAAACTTCAGTTCCATATCCCAAAACTTGAGAGACTAGTTTGCATATTTGCAGATGGATTGACAGCCGAGCATGGCCAAATCGACTCATATCGCAACGCACGATCATTCGTGTACATACTTGTATTTTATAGAGACTCCGACGCTTGCTTAAAGTAAAATTCATAATTCACCGTCGCATACTGTATCGATTCGTATTGAGTTTTTCGTCAAATTTTCAACCAATATCGTACCGTAACCACCGTATTCGCCTGATTTAGTTCTGTGAGACTTCTAGATATTCCGCAAACTTAAACTTCCGCTCCGAGGGAATTGTTTTGAGTCAATTGAAGACATTAAACGTGAATCGCTACGCCAATTTAAGGCTATTCCGGAAATTTGCCATCTTCCTTGTCCTATATTTTTTTGCTGGTGGTAAGCTATTCCCAATCTATTACTTCTGTCCCTCTTTCTCACTCTCGCCCTCTCTATCTTTTTGTTTTGCTTCTATCATAGTTATTTCATGGCTTAATGAGTTCATGACATTTTTTATCTTCAGATGACATTTGTCTTTTAGTGTCCAATTGTATCATTTAGTTGTCTTATCCTTCCAAAGAAGAAGATAGATTGGAGATTTTGAAAGAGAAATACTCGCTTCGGGCTAAGCGAAAAATATGGCATCTCCCATATGACACCTTGCAAACCTTTTGTCCAACCGATTATAAAGTAGTGAAATGTAGAGAACTATTTACTCTCAGCTCACCCCACCAATGAATGTTCCATAATAGGTATACATATCGGTGTATATTTATTTATATTTATTTGTGTATATATATTTAAATATCTGATCTTAGCCACCTGTAGATTTAAAGTAGAACCAAAATTATTTGCTTTATTTAAAAAATAATTCCCCACCTTAGCAATAAAAAAGTCCTCGCAATTCTGAAGAGACTACGAAGGTTGCTAAAGATACGTTTACACACTGGAAATCTTTGCTAAATGCCCAGCAACAAATCCGTAGAGAACAGAAGGCAGAAGCGAATTGCACGAAGTCATACGTACCCATATATTTGTTGGTTGTATGTTTGTATGGCTGTCGATTTATGCACAGCCAAGTTGAGAGCAACATGTGTGTAAATTTGATTAATGATACCTGCAGCGACAAAAAATTGAAATACACACAAGAAAAACAATGGCGATAAGCGCAACAACAATGCGACTGCAAAGCTGTTGAGGTAGTTGTGCCAAAGCCAAAGGAATTAGCGCTCACGGCTTGCGGCTAAATATCTATACTATATATATTCACTAGGGTGTGCCATTTTGAGACAACCTTTTTTTTCAACTGAAAATTAGGCTCAAAACTTTCGAAATGTGTTTAAAAAAAGTCACTCAAAAGATGAGCTCTTAATATTAATATTAAGAGGTGCCTCTTTCAAATTTTCTGTTTTCCATATAAATTACATGGAAAAAAAATCATTTTTTTGTGGTGGTTATTCTGCGGAGGTTATTATATGTGCACGCGATGGCTGCCAGTTGGGATGGTAAACTCGATTCGGATTCTACTCGAGAATCGAGTTTTCTCGTCAAATAATCGAATTTTCGGAATCGATCTTCAGTAGTCGAAGTCGATTAAGAATCGATTCTTGACATTCGAAAAATCTGAACCAGAAAAGATTTATCTGTGCAATTTCCAAGAAATTCTCGACCGATATTTCCGATTAATTTCCTATATAGAGCCCAACATTGGCATGCAAACCATTTGTAGAAAGGCATATTTTGTATTCGAATATCACTATTTTGAAGACAAAAAATCAACTGGGAGAATATTGGATACCTACTCTAATGTATATATACTCGTATGTATATGTAGTGTGAGGTAGAATGTAGAGCTTGAGGATAATTGGATATATCAAGGTTAGTCGAATATTTGCTACTGTTGGCGATATGTAGCGCAAAACTCGTAAAAGTCTGATGTATACAATATACGTATATGTGTGCAGAAATATGTATGTGTGTGTTCCTTTTTGTCGCTAAATGTAATTAATTTACATTATTCTTACATTCCTTTTTGCTTAAGTAAATAAAGTTATTGCTGCTTGACTGCTGGCTCATCACCGACGCGACTTTTAAATTTCGAAGTTTGTGTTTTTGTTGTCGTTATTGCCTTACAATTTTATAAATGCTTAATAATTTGTATTTAGCTCATTTTTATATATTACCCTCTTCACTGTTTTAAAAAGCGCTCACTGAGTGTGCGTATGTATGAAATGAAATGAGTCATGCTTTAAGCTGCAGCTTGTCGAGTCACCGCAGACTAACTGCTATATACAAGCTTCTTATACAATAAAGGAATATGTCCTGCAATGAAAAAGTACGTATGACCTTTACATAAAGTACACCCGAATTACTATTACTTCCCTATAACCCAGAAGAAAATATCTAGGGGTCCACGTTGACATTAAACTGATCTAGAAAATGAATATTTGCTACTCAGCAGAAGCTGGCGCCTAAAACCGATAGTCATGAGACCAATTCTTACACATGAAGCACTGATCTGGTGGCCAGCAATAAAGGGAGAATATATTACCAGAAAATTAAGTGGAGTACAGATAGTAACCCGTGCAGGCGCTGTTAAGTCATATTCAACTGAAACGTATAATATGTTTCAAGTCCACATAGACGTTTAATACGGAAAACAGCAACATTTGGTGGTTGAAACGGGAAGAGTTATGATCACAGCGGTATTCTGAACTTCCTCAAATTAAGTATAAAGCATACTATATCCTCACAAGATTGGATAATAATAGTTACTTCCATCTCTTTTGATGAATCTGAGACAGAGAATATACAGTACCGGCTAGGAACGTTCAAGAGGGAGCTCAGTAGACAACTTGAAAAAATCTCTCAGAACATAAGGAAGCTAATGCAAGATAGTGAAGCAGATATGAGCAAAATATGATAAGAAAAGGACTAAGGACTCACTAAATAGAACCAGGAAAAGTACATATAGGTAATATAAATAGATGGCGATTGCATCGCGACCTTAGATCTATTGTGCTCAAGTGTATATAGAGTACCATAACTGAGCATTGGCCATTTGGAGAACACGCATAACAAGTGGGAATGAACTACAAAAACGGTTATAAATTTCCTTTGTGAGTACCGAGCTTTATTATAAACCCAACACAGACTTCCTTAAATCTATCAGGCACCAAACCCTGAATATCTATCAATAATAAGGATAACAGAGATACACAAGTATTTTTTTTTGAGATTTTTCGTAACATTCACAAAAATCTAAAATGCCATTAGTCACATATCTCTTTGCTCCTGGTCGTCGAATTATCGCGGACTTGTGGCATCTTTTTCGAAGAATTAACAAAACTTAAAGCCTAAGGGCATGTTGGGGTTATGTGTTGATCTGTGGTGACATTTTTTAGGGAATATAAGTCCTTAGATACACATTCTTTGAATATGCGTACACCAAATCTTAAATTAAACCTATGAAGTGTCATACAGTTTTGCCAAAATAATACGAGTATATATATCTCAGTAGATATCTCCATTACTTCGAATGTAAAGAGCGATAATTTCATTCTAATCCAATTAACTAGGAACTTAAAGCTTTCGTGGGCGCTGTAGTTAATGTAATATTATGTCTATCTGTGATACATTGAGTCGACCGTTTGACTTTGCTACCGATGATAAAATGAAAATTTGTCGTAAATTTGCTTATTTTCACAAACATGTAAACATGTCATGTTTATCACATATACACTTGTTCGAGAACTATATATATATTTTTTGAGTCTTCACAGTAGTTATTATCTCTCTGAAGAAGGTATCTTCTTAAAACTTTTGTGTGACCGTAATGTCGTGTTCCTCAATTCCGCCCCTTGTTCTTACAAATAAATCGGTAATTCGTTAACTTTGAGCTGTCAGTCTTTAGTACGAGTTTTCAGAGGATATAATAAATATTTATCATTTATTACTGCTGTTAGAAACGTGAAAACTTAATTTTTTACTGGATATCTTCTTTGTCATAGGTGATACTCTGTACCATTTAGAAATTAGTTAATCTCGATCTTAATATCTAATTTAAATCTGTGGGTTTGTATAACGTTTTCGAATTTTGTAGAAAAAGAGATGGTAACTGAATTGAAATATTTTTACTCTCGTTCTCTTACCTAATTTTCTCGCAGCAATCTACATCTTTTATATCAGTCTAACCTGAGACGACCCGGGTTGATAGCCGGCAAGTAGAACTTTTCAGTAGCAACAATCACGTCTTCTTTCAAACTTTGCATACCTCCTATTTCTAAAGTAATTGATTAAACTTACGATTTCTTTGTAAAAGTCGTATGTTACTCAGAAGAAATATGTATGTTAGATCTGTCGTAAGGACCAGAAGGAATTGGAACTCAGTAGTGCACCCCAAACCGATTTCTGGAGAGTTTTATTCCACAAAAATAACAGTGTTTTTAATAAGTTCTACAATTTTATAAATTATAAATTGTATTGGTTGATATAAATTAGAACTCCAATTGAGGCAAACAACTGTCTGTCTATATATACGCGAACTAGTTCCTCAGTCTTTGGAATAACAAACAGAAATTGTGCACACTTTCTTTTGCCAAGTAGCTTTTCATTTGTTGGAACCGCCGACATCAGACTACTACAGCACATAGCTGTCATACAAACTGTCCGATCAAACTCAAGTCTTTGTATGGGAAACTTTTTAATTTGACAAGTTATCTTTACAAAATTTGGCAGAGATTATTATCTAAGATATCACCACAATCTCGTAAAAGTTTAGATCGGATAACTGCATATACCATATAACTGTTATACAAACTGACTACTCAGCTATATAAATCAAGATAAATATGTTTTTATACCCCTTTATACTAAAATATGCAGCTCGGAAAGGCATTGTAGCTTCAGCGCAGCGGTGTTAACGACTTTTTTTGTTCATCGATAGAAAAAAATCTAGGAAAGAAATTTACAATTATTAAATACATAATATTAAACATTTGGAGTTGTGCTCCACGCAGTCTTAAAATTAAGCCTTTGTAGAAAAATGTCTTAATCCCTTATAAATTTCTCATAAACACTTTCTTAAGACACGCCATGAACTGCCTTAAGGCAGATAAATTGTTCTATTGTTATTGCTTTCTTTTCAATTGTCTTTCGGATTACATTCGTTTACACCTGTAGCACAATAGCATTACAATTAATTTAAATTTGCAATACTGACCACAAACACACGCACACTTTCACCTTGCACCTGCATTTAAGATATATATATTTGTGTGTTTGTGTGGGAATAAATAAACAGCTTGAAATGTTGGCAGCAATCAATGCCTTTGTAGTATTTAAAATCACAAATTGTTGCATAATTGCAATTAGTTGCACGCGTAATTGTTATTAATTGCAGAGTTTTCAAGGTCTCGGCCAGGCACGCAAATACAATAAAATGCCTTCACACAATGTTGCTTGCTCACTGTTAACGAAAAGACAAGCGAAGAAACTAATGCATTTGCAACACTCTTTGAGATATTAAAATAATTATGTTCAATATAAAATCAATTGCAGGTATCACTGTGTGCAGTTGTTTGTGTGGAAGCAGATGTGCGAGAAATCTAATTATCAAGAATTATTAGAATGCACACTAATTATTCCAGTGCTTTTGTTAAAATTTGCTATTGATTGTTAGGAATTATAGCAAGTTCAACGCAGTCTTCCAAAAGTTACTTATCCGCCGCGTTCACATGCCAATTTGTATACCCTGAACAGGGTATATTAAGTTTGTCACGAAGTTTGCAACACCCAGAAGGAAGGGTCGGAGACCCTATAAAGTATATATATAAATGATCAGTATGTCGAGCTGAGTCGATTTATCCATCTCCGCCTGTCTGTCTGTCTGTCCATCTGTCTGTATACGATACAAGTAACTCAGTTTTTAAGATATCGTTTTGAAACTTTGCAAACGTCATTTTCTCTTCAAGAAGCTGCTCATTTGTCGGAACGGCCGATATCGGACAACTATAACATATAGCTGCCATATAAACTGAACGATCGGAATCAAGTTCTTGTATGGAAAACTTTCACATTTGATAAGACATTTTCACGAAATTTTGTATGAGTTATTGTTTATAGAAATAATGTAATATCAGAAGAAATTGTTCAGATCGCCTCACTATAGCATATAGTTGCCATACAAACCGAACGATCGGAGTTAAGGGCTTGTATGGAAAACTTTCGCATTTGACGTGGTATCTTCACCAAATTTGACGTGGATTACTGCTTAATGTAACAACATAATCTCCAAAAAAATTTATCAGAACGAATTACCATAGGATAAAGGCATATAGCTTCCATACAAACTGAACACATAGTTACTAAGAGAAATGCACCTGTGAAGGGTATTTAGCTTCGGTGCAACCGAAGTTAACGTTTTTTCTTGTTAAACTTGAGATATCGATCTGAAATTTTGCGCAAGTCTTTTCCTCCACAAGAAACTACTTATTTGTAGAAACCGTTGATATCGGACTTATATAGCATATAGCTGACATACAAACTGAAGGATCAAAACCATGGCCGTGTATGGAAAACTCTTTTATTTTAAGAGATATCATGAAGAAACTTAACAATAATTATTATCTAAGGCAATAATGCAACCTCCGAAGAAATTGTTCAGATCGGTTCACTATAGCAATGAACTGCCATACAAACTGAATGATCAAAATCAAGTTTTTTGTATCGAAAATTTTTTATTTCTTAAGATTGCAAGGTGCTTTCCAAAGAAAACCGGACTTAAAAAAACAGAACAAATGGTTTTTTCGGCAAAATCAATTTATTTTATTCAAAACAGTATCCTTCTGCTTCAATACAACTTTTTGCAAGGTCCAAAAGCATGTCGAATGAGTGTTTTAGCTCGTTGGACGGTATGGCCGCCAGTATGCCGGAGCAATACTTTTTAATGGCCTCTACATCTGCATAACGCCTTTCTTTCATGAGTAAATGCATTTTTCCGAAAAGGAAGAAGTCGCATGGTGCTATATCAGGTGAATACGGGGAGTGTTAATGGTTAAAATGTGATTTTTGGTCAAATAATCGGTCACAAGCGTCGATCGAATGTTGGATTCTGAGAAATTTTTGGTCGTCAGTCAATTTGTGCGGAACAAACCGTGCACATACCTTTCGCAAAGCCAAATGTTCGGTCAAAGTGCGATAAATCGATGTTTTGGAAATGTTCAATTCCATTTCCAATAATCTCAATGATGATTTGGGCTGATTTTTGATGAATTCACGCACAGTATCGATGGAAGTTTTGGTGATCACGGATTTTGATTAACCCACATGTTGAACGTCAGTTATGTCCTCACGACCACTTTGAAAACGTTGAAACCATTCGTGCACTCTGCTACGGAATGGGCAATCATCGCCATAAACTTATTTCATCAATTGAAACGTTTCGGTAAAAGTTTTACCAATTTTAAAACAAAACTTAATGTTGGCTCTTTGTTCGAAGTTCATTTTCGCACCGATAACACAAATATACTGACACTTAAAACGCAATAACTTCACTTCCAATGGATGAAATGTCATGAAATTCTCACTGGACAATTGATAAAGATAGCACACTCTAACGCACTAGTCGACCAGTCGAGATGGCACCACCAGGGGCGCTAGATTCAAAAAGTCCTTTTTATTTTGGAAAGCACCTTATATTCTAGTTTCGTTGCACTCAAAGGAAATGTTTTTTCTAGTTTTTCTGTACTTCTAGCGAAGCTCCGTACAGATTTTATATAAAAAAAAATTTGTGTTAATATGTGCCAATAAATCTGCTGAATACTTAACCATTTATCTACATATTAAGGAAAAAGGGGACGAAATGTACATTATGTAAGAATATTGGAGTTAAAATATTCTAAAATATATTCCTCGTAAAACTTTGCAGCATTGCATATTCTTCGCTGGAATACAAATTTACGCTCTTTGAAGCGAAAATATCTAAAATTCAGAAAATATTTTTTAGAATACACACATAAGAATTTAATCTGAGATATGCGAAAATTTCAGACTTCGCGCCATATAGATGCTGGTTTTTATGCCAAGTTGGTAATATGTCAATGAAAGTAAGCCAGTAACAGTTTCAAAATCCATTTTCGGGTTCATCAAAGGCGACTCATACGCCATGTACACAAAAAAATTTCTTATGAAATCGTTATGCACTAGTACTAGAGGTCACTCATTCGCCGTGTTTCCATTGAATATATATTTTTTATTTTTATTTTAGTTTTTTACCAATTTTTTTAAAAAGTGCTTCTCCGAAAAGGCCTTCATGAGAGAACAAGAGAGTTTAAATATACTAAAAAAAATTGCTCATCAAATTACTATATTTTAGTTCGACCTGAAATATTATTTAAATAAAAATTAAGTGTTATATTTTGAACGCTTATCTGTTTTTAGATGTATTATTACTAAACTTCCCGTTAGTATGTTCAAGCAAATTCAAATTTATTATCTTTTTGTGTTGGCAGGTTGACATTTTAGACACTTCCGGTGATATGCAATTTCCCGCTATGCGCCGCCTGTCCATTGCCACCGCCCATGCTTTCATGCTGGTCTATGCGTCTACGTCAGCGTCGAGTTTTCAATGTGTCAAAGAGTGTTTTCAGGAGATACGTGAGCAGCGCGCCGACTATCAGGTGAGTTTTATTGTTTGTGTATTGCTTTCAAAAACAATTGCAGAACAGAGTTTGAGGGGTATAGAAATTAAATTTATCTTTTTTTAAGTTATGTGGCTATGTGGTTGATGGGTAGTCACTTTCTCTGAACTAGGTGTGGTTAAACTTTTTTTTTTACTTTCATATAATACATTTTTTCCATTTCTAATTAAACTGAGTATCTAAATCTGACCGATTTTCTTGGGAAAGTCACTAGCAACTTCCCGATCTCATTTATCGATAGAAGAACCGTGAACCTCTGAATTTTGTTTTCTAACCCTTGAAGTTTTAATTTGAAAACTCCGAAGTCCTGAATTAATACTCCGCATTAGAAAAAAACATCTCATTAGGCTTGAAAATTAAAAGTTATGCCCTCCTAGCAAACAGCCATCCGTGAAGACTCTTGGTATCTCCATATGGTTCCATATTTTTAGCAAATGTGGCCTTTGTGAGCGCCCTCCGCCAGACAAACACGCTATAGAATATTGTTGGCTTGACTATGGTTTCAAAACACCACCTTTTGGTAAAACTCCCACCTTTTTCCTAAAGCTCCTCTACAGCAAAATAAGGCAACCGCTCCTTAATTACTCCTCAATATTTGGCCTCCATAAAAGTTTCCTATTAAGGATAAGCCAAGAATTTGGCGAAATATTTATATCACGGGGTATGCGTCGGTCTTCTTCCTAATGAACTGCTAATTTTCCAAATCGGTGATTTTTCGAAATTTTCAAGGATTTGAAGTGGTTTGACCTATATATCAAAAATTTTGTGGTCAACTTAAAACCTGCAGACTTTCAGTACATTTTGAATATACTTTTATTGTAATTATATATTTTATATTTTCTCTTGTTTATAGGCGGCTTCATTTATTATTTTTTCTATTTAGTTTTTTGTTCGCCGGTTAATTTTTTTGATCATCAGAAGTGTCCATGTGGGAATAGTTTTTTTCGTAAATTTCTTGGCATCAACTTGTTTGTATTCCTTGGTGGCAACTCCATTAATTGTGAAATTCTTTTCTGATTTGCGTCCTTCTGCATATGCGGCCAGCGAGCAGAATTTCTCATGTTTCTGAACACTCTTTCCTCTAGTGCTGGATTAGGAATTCCATAAAGGATAATTACGTCATTTGAAGGGTTCGGCATTTGTTCAGCACGAGTCTTTTCCTTTGTTGTGAATGCATTATTGTGTTTAAATGTGTTCGCCATTTGTCCAGAGTATGCACCACTACTTGTCAATAATTAAAATTTTCTTTCGTTGCCTTCTTTTCGCATTCGAGATCCAGTCGGTCCAGTTCCTTATATATAAAAAATGTTTTCATAAATAATTCATTTATAGCTTTCCGTTTCTCGAGCGGCATATTTAAAATTGGCACTTTCTGTAGCAATCGGTTGCAGTACGCTTGCAGATCGTCGAACTCCTTCCGCGACTGTTGTGCCCGGATATCACAGTAGAGTTTCCTTTCCTGTTGCGAGTTTGCAATTGTTACTTCCCGTTTCAAGCGGTTGCGGAACGATTGCTCCCGTCTAAGTATTAGGTATTCATCAGACTTTAGTCGATACATTTTTAGTTTCATATGGGCAATCAACTTGTCTGTTACGTGATATTTTGATTTGGTTAATCGCAAAGAGTTTTCTAAATAAGGAGCGCCGCCATGCTTCATTTCGACGCGATGTAGGAATATAGTGTACCAGAGCGATCCGGGATGAGTTGGCAGCAGCTTTTCGAATGCTGAGATATGCGTGTTTGTTATTTCATATATTTTTGGTGTTGTAGGCTATTCAATGGCAGTGATTTACAGATACTAATAGTTGTCCGGCGTGATGCTCCCGTTTTTATAGTCATAGCACCGAGGATATATTTTTTTTATATTTAAGACTTACTACTATATAGTTTCAATTATTAAAGGCGTAACTTTGAAGACTCTTAGTGCTTTATACCTGCAGGCCAATACTAAGAACCTTAGTGCTAATTCATAAGTGAAGACATTTTAATTACTCGTGTTCGGACAACATCTTTTGTGTTCTTGTTAATTAATTCGGTATTTGTTTAAATTTTGAGAGATACTATGTATATTTATTTATTCAGAAATTTTAATTTTTATCATTGGATTTATATATACTGCAAATCGAATTTAACATAATTATTTTAGAAATTGGTTATTAAGGATAAAAAATAGTTAATTCAAAATATGTTTGTGCACCACTTACATGAACCGAATAAGAATTTGCAACTGAACATTTTATATGCTTGCAACATGAAAGAACTACCTATATACACATAGGTGTTGGTAAGACTTTATATTAAACCTGCACCTTAGCCAATATATCTTGTGACAAAAAATTACCCGGAAATTATAACAAAATTCTCCGGGTAAATGATACAATATTTCGAAAAGATATATTTTGCTAAGTTGGTTCTCTCGCAGGTCCAATCAAGTGATTTTGGTGGATATTTTGATTATGAAATGCGTTCTTGCTCGACTCGCTCCGATTAAGCTGACATTTTTCAAAAAGAGTACCGTAAAAAAGTCTTTTTGGACATGCCTGATCCTGCGATCTCTGACCCATCATTCATGGAGAGCTTTATAACTGCCGATGACACATGAATTTATAAGTTTCAAATGCAAATAAGTCAACAATCATCGGAATAGAGACAAAGAAACGATCCGAAATCAAAAAACCACAACAAAGCCACTCAAAAATTAAACTGATGCTCATTTTTCTTTTTCATATTCGTGGCTTGGTGCATCATGAGTCTGTTCCGTAGGAACAGGCCGTCAATAAACAGAGAACATCCGTCGAAAACGGCCGGAATTGTGGAAAACAATTCATGTATTTTACAAGATAATAAGGCACCATCGCATCAAGCCACGATTGTGACCGAATTTAAACCAAAAAAACGCAATGAATATCATCGATTAACCACCAGATCCTCCAGATTTGACTCCTTGTATTTTTCCTCGTTCTCCAAACTGAACCGCGGAACTCGTTTTCAGTCAATCGCAGAGATAAAACAAAATTCGCTGAAAGAGCTGAAGGCCATCCCATAGTACTTAAGGAAAGCCTTTCGGGGAATGGAAAAATCGTTGACATAAGTATACTACATCTGGTGAGGATTAGAAAGATTATCTCTGAATTTCAATTATACTTGTATATCTTCCACATTAACCAATATTTTCGAGCAAAAGTCAACTATAGCTACTAAGGTCAACATACATATACGGTAACCAGGAAAATAATAAGACGAAATTTAAAATTGACGTGGTTGTAGTCAGATTTCGCACATTTTCGCACTATAATATAAAAATGTTGAAAATATGTCTAGATATCTCTATCTAGAACTCCGTTTTATAAGGAGTACTACTGTGAACAAATTGAAAAGTGAATTTTTAATTTATACTTCGCGTGTTTTCGAATCGGTAAAATTCTGTAAGTTGGTAGTACTGTTAGTGATTTCTATTCCAAATTTCACGTTAAAATATTTATTTGTATTTGAGATACGCGTCGTTTGAGTGAGTTCTTCGATTTTTAATATGTCTGAATTAATTGGACAAAGAAGTGTGATAATGCACCATCTCATACTGCATTGGTTATTCGTGATCATTTCGCGACATTTTCAACGAATATCTTCCCGCAACCACCGCATTCGCCTGTTTTAACTTCTGGCTATTCCGAAAATTCCCATGTCCACTCTGAGGAAACCGTTTTGACTCAATTGAGGATATAAAAGCTGAATCGAAGAAGGCTCTGATGGCCATCACGACGGAGAATTTTTCCAAGTGCTATGATGACTGGAAAATTCGTTGGCATAAGTGTATTGCAGCGGGAGGGGATTACTTTGAAGGAGATGAAATTGACAAAATTCACCTTTCAATTTGATCACTGTAATAGATGGGGTTTTCATCCTATTTCACCTTTTTCACACTATCGTAAGAAAGGTCGAAATCTGGTGCTATCCAACTTTTGGTGGTATGGCTTAAATCTTTTGGCAGATATATACTAACCATTAAACTTATTACAAGTCAGGGCCGTGCCCACATTTTAATGATTCTCAAACCACAGATGCTCCTCCTTAATGCAGTCCATTGTGCCAAATTACTGTTTTATGTCTTAATTTATCGCTGGGTATGGAAATTTACGTGTTTTCGATTAATGGAATTTTGTGGGCGTGGCATTGGTTCGATTACACCCATCTACGAACTCTTTCTATCTTTTTGCCAAGGAACATGTATAGCAAAATTCTTTATGATATCTTCTAACTCATGTTGTTAATTACACGGACGGACGGACAGAGGGCTAGACACTCGGTATTCCACTAGTCTCCTTATTTTCCTCACGTATACAAGTATATATGTAAATGTATATCTATCTCGATTTCTTTAGCCGATGCAAGCAACCGTTAGGTGAACAAAACTATAATACTCTGTAGCAACTGGTTCTTCTTCTTCTTAATTGGCGTAGACACCGCTTACGCGATTATAGCCGAGATAACAACAGCGCGCCAGTCGTTTCTTCTTTTCGCTACGTGGCACCAATTGGATATTCCAAGCGAAGCCAGGTCGTTCTCCACTTGGTCCTTCCAACAGAGTGGAGGTCTTCCTCTTCCTCTGCTTCCCCCGGCGTCGAAAACTTTCAGAGCTGGAGTGTTTTCATCCATCCGGACAACATGACCTAGCCAGCGTAGCCGCTGTCTTTTAATTCGCTGAACTATGTCAATGTCGTCGTATATCTGGTACAGCTCATCGTTCCATCGAATGCGATACTTTTCAAAGGACCATATATCTTTCGCAGAATTTTTCTCTCGAAAACTCGTAACGTCGACTCATCGGTTGCTGTCATCGCCCAAGCCTCTGCACCATATAGCAGGACGGGAATTATGAGCGACTTATGATATTGCTTTTGTTCGTCGAGAGAGGACTTTACTTTTCAATTGCCTACTCAGTCCCAAGTAGCACCTGTTGGCAAGAGCAATCCTGCGGTGGATTTCCAGACTGACATTGTTGGTGGTGTTTACGCTGGTTCCAAGATGGACGAAATTATCTACAACTTCAAAGTTATGACTGTCAACATAGACGTGAGAGCCAAGTCGCGAGTGCGACGACTGTTTGTTTGATGACAGGAGATATTTCGTTTTACCCTCATTCACTGCCAGACCCATTTTCTGTGCTTCCTTGTCCAGCCTGGAGAAAGCAAAACTAACGGCGCGGGTGTTTAGGATATCAATATCATCGGCATACGCCAGCAGCTGTACACTCTTATATAAGATGGTACCTTCTCTATTTAGTTCTGCAGCTCGAACTATTTTCTTCAGCAGCAGATTGAAGAAATCGCACGATAGGGAGTCGTCTTGTCTGAAACCTCGTTTGGAGGACGGAGCTTTTGGTGTTGGTCAACGTCAGCTTACACAGCCGTATTAGGATACCAAATTCAGACATCGCGGCATAAAGGCAGCTCCTTTTCGTGCTGTCGAAAGCAGCATTGAAATCGACGAAGAGGTGTGTGTCGATTCTCCTTTCACGGGTCTTTTCCAAGATTTGGCGCATGGTGAATATCTGGTCGGTTGTTGATTTGCCAGGTCTGAAGCCACACTGATAAGGTCCAATCAGTTTGTTGACGGTGGGCTTTAATCTTTCACACTATACGCTCGATAGAACCTTATATGCGATGTTTAATCTCACGTAGTTGGCCGATTAATGGAATTTTGTGGGCGTGGCATTGGTTCGATTACAAATATCTGATGCGAACTCTTTCATCTTTTTGCCGTGGTTGAATATGTTTCATCGGCCTCCGCCGCTTTGTTGTTCTTCTGAACATGAGTTAATTCCATGGTCGGGCAATGGAACCTCATATATCATCGATATAATCGGGTTTTATATCGTTGTCGTTACTGCCATTAGCCGCTGGAAACCATAATTTAAGTATGTGAACAAAACACTAATCACCTTTGGGGTTTCTGAAGCAACTCGTTGGAAGAGTATAAAAAGCACGATTTTCCAAATCGAATCAAACGAACGATTTATCTCTAAATTCCAAGACAGACCATCACTAGTCGATTTTATTTACTGCTATTTCACTTACTACTAGACTAAAGCCCAAACCTTCTTAAAGCTCTAAACTCACATGCATCAACATAAACTTATGAATATATTTAACTTTTTGACTTTCTCTTCCTTTTTATGTTATAAATTGCTGCTGCCAAAGGATATTCCCATTGTTATCGCCGGCAATAAATCTGATTTGGCCAACACACACCGAGAGGTGCGACTGGAAGAAGTCACGGACTGGGTCTACTGTGAATTGCCGCGTCTAAGGTGAGTTCAGCCAAATCTAAATTTATTTATAAATAAAAGTATGTGTGTCTGCCTCTGTGTGTGCATATGTTTGTGTAACTCAGGTGTTTTGAATATTTTTATCCATGATAACGGCATATTTTTGCGGTTTTAATGTCTGCAAACATAAAATATTTGTGTTTGAAACAACTCTCATTGTTGTTGCTTGCTCCATGGCGTCGTCTTCGTTTGTTTTACATGATAAGCCCGAAACAGCTCCTAACTTCTGCGGTCGATAGCACATTTGACTTTATGTGTGATATTTATATTTAAAAAATTGTGTTTTGGGTAAACGTGTATATCTAGATTAGAAAAAAAATCGTTTAATCGAACATACCGGTTGTGTGGGAGCGTGTACCGATTGACAGGGATACAGTTATGCAAATTGCCGGAATAAATATGTTGCAGCCGATAACAGTTAATATGCTTGATTAAACATAACGACGTAAGCGGAATAAATGTTTGAGTGCGTGCGTACTGCATATACAACTCCATGTCAGTCCTGGCTATTCAGCAAACTTAAACGTCCGCTCCGGGGAAACCGTTTTGAGTCATGTCATGAAGACATTAAACATGAATCGCTACGTGCATTGAAGGCTATTCCGGAAATTGACCTTAAAAACTGTTTCGAGGATTAGAAAAAGTTGGCACAAGTCTATTTGGGCCAAGGTGGACTATTTTGAGAGGAACGGCATAGACTTTGAAAGATAAATAAAGAGTTTCAAAATTATGAACAAAAACTAGGGTAATTAGGAAGTGATATTTACAAACTTATTCACAATTTTGGATAAGATTTAATCACTGAGTGGTTGACGTAAAGTACTGGGAGTAACTATGGACCCAAATTCAATTTTAATTTTCATGCATCTTCCATGGTTTTAAAGCTAAAGGCGCTCTTGGTTTGGTTAAACGTTGGTATAAAGAATTTAGAGAGCCGCATGTTACAAAAATTCTTTTAACATCTTTGGTAGGACCTATACTGAGTAATGCTTCTGTTATATGAAACCCTAGTTATCATTTCTATTCGGAGAATTTGGAGTCTTTTAAAAAAAAAATTATTTTTTGCCTTAAATCATTTACACTGGGATTCCATGTTAAATCTTCCCCCTTACCCTAACCGTTTAAAACTTATAAATCCTCTACATTCGCTAGTCGTAGGGAGATGCTTGGTAAAATATTTCTTGTAAAACTTATGAATGGGTCAGTCTCTAGTCCATCGCAGGTGTTTGACATATATTTTAACATAGTTCCTAATTTTGGCTGTTGAAATGTTAATTTAAGACTCGGCTAATTTCGCTGGTTTGCGAAATGCGCCTTCTGCGTCGGTTGGGCGGAAGGAGGGTAATGGTTGGGTATTAGTAAACCTTATAACTTCCTGATTTCCGTGGAATTTATTTCCTGGATTTCTGAGATCAAGGGCTTATGCTAATAAATCACATTGAATGATGGTCTTAAAGTGGGAACTCACTTAATATAGAGACTGCTTGATAGAGTATTTCGAAGTGGAATAGCTCACCGACAAGAAATTAAGAGATGTAGCAGGGAGCAAACATAAAGTGAAAGCATACGCGTGCTCTAAGAATAAGAATATCTATTTCCGTTTAATAACTATGCGCGAGAGTACGCTAATGAAACAATTTTATAGAATAATTGGATTTCATGTCGATTTTATGTAAATTTAATTATTAACAAGGAAGTCAATTCAATGTGACCAACCTAATCAAAGCGGGGAAAAGTGATGTCAATCGAAGTGAATGTGTGTGTTTGTAATGATAAAACAAAAGGGTGTGTATTGAAATCTGTTGACATGAACCGCAGTTAAACGGGTTTTCCGCGAGCACACATTTCTCGGTTGGTGGGTAATTGTGTCGCCGCTAGCAACAGTTGCAGCTGCGCTTGTGAAATCGGTGCAATCAGTGCAAATCATTGCAAACAGAGCGCCAAACGAAGTAATGCAACGTAGTGTAGTAATTATTTCAGCAAATCGAAAATGGCGGTTACCACTAAGCGGCACACCTTCCCCTCCATTCCCCCACTTGCTGCTCTGCTCTTTATTCTGTGAGATTACAGCTATTTTCCAAATGCCGGCGAACACGCAACAAATCAGCAGACCAAGTTAACAACAAAAAAAAAAAAAAAAAAAACAAACAGTCAAGCTCCAACTGTGACCGTTTAAATGTGGCAACAACAATACGGTGGCGATGGAAAATAAAATTAAAATGCAAACAAAGTGGCGGCCAAGAAATGAAACTCGGAGGGAAAGTTGCACAACAAAACAAACTCGGGAAATGCGCGGTTAATGAAATCGGCAAAGCAAACAACCGCAAAAGACATTAGTAAAAGTTCTTGGTGTTGGTGTAGTATTTGCAGCGCCACAGTTGGATTGTAATGGGCGAAATGCAAATTTATAAGATCAGAAAAGAAAGAAAAGAAATTTATAAGATCAACAGGGAACCTTGTTTTACCAAACCATAGTCTATACCCTGCACTTATATTTTAGTAGCAAAGTTGGATTTTAGGGTTAGAAAGGATAAAAGTTAGTATTTGCTCAGCAATAAACATTTAAAACCAAAAAACCAAGACAAATAGATGACATTAAATTGCAACTTGCTTTTCATACTACTTTAATAAAAAGCCACTTTCTGAACTGCGAAACATAATGCTGTGATCCCAAGGTGTCAGATATAACTTAATTCTTCTTTATTGTTGTAAACACCGTTTACGCGGTTATAGCCGAGTTAACAACAGCGCGCCAGTCGTTTTTAAATTCGCTATTTGGCGCCAATTCCTTCTCCACCTGGTCTTTCCAACAAAGTGGAGGTCTTCTTCTTCCTCTGCTTGCACCGGTGGGTGCTGTGTCGAATATTGTCAGAGCTGGAGTGCTTTCGACCATTCAGACAACATATCCTTGCCAGCGTAGCCGCTGTCTTTTAATTCGCTGAACTATGTCAATGTCGTCATATATCTCATATAGCTTATCGTTATATCGAATGCAATATTCGCTGTGGCTAACGCGTAAAGGACCATAAATCTTTCGCAGAACATTTCTCTGGAAAACTCGTAACGTCAACCCATCAAATGTTGTCATTGTCTATGACTCTGCTCCATATATCAGAACGGGAATAATGAGTGACTTATAGAGTTTGGTTTTTGTTCGTCGAGAGAGGACTTTACTTTTCAATTGCCTACTCAGTCCGAAGTAGCACCTGTTGGCAAGAGCAATCCTGCGTTGGATTTCCAGGCTGACATTGTTGGTGGTGTTTACGCTGGTTCCAAGATAGACGAAATTATCTACAACTTCAAAGTTATGACTGTCAACAGTGACGTGAGAGCCAAGTCGCGAGTGCCGTCGCGTCTGTTTGTTGGATGACAGGAGATATTTCGTCTTACCCTCGTTCATTGCCAGACCCATTTGCTTGAAAACTCCTTTGGTTTCGAACGGCTCAGTGAGGTCCTTCCCGATCTTGACGGAGTTTTTGGTGTTGCTCAATGTCGGTTTACACATACGTATATTGCAGGGATACCAAATTCAGACATCGTGGCATAAAGGCAGCTCTTTTTAGTGCTGTCAAAATATTTTTGAAACCGTTGAAGAGGTGGTGCGTATCGATTTTCTTTTCACGGGTCTTTTCCAAGATTTGTCGCATGGTGATTCTCTGGTCGGTTGTTGATTTGCCAGGTCTAAAGCCACACTGATAATACCTAATCAGTTTGTTGACGGTGGGCTTTAATCTTTCACACAATACGCTCGATAGAACCTTATACGCGAATTTGAGGAGGCTTATCCCACGGTAGTTGACGTAGATTGTGGGGTCTCCCTTTGGTGGATTGGGTTGAGCACACTAAAATTCCAACCATGCTGCTGTTATTCCTCTTGAGTTGGCAGTTCTTGGTTTGAAATAAATTCGGGTACATACCGATTACGTAGACCTGACTGATAATGCATATACATCTAGAATCGAGCTTCGAACATTTCACATATTTTTCTCACAAACTCAACGTATCTCACATCAGTGCCAAGAAGTTCAGACCAATTAGCTAAAACTCGTTTCTGTTGAAAACGTTGGAGAGACTCAAGTATCTTTACGTTAGGATCAGAATATCGAGGCGTAAACCCAGGGCTCAGCATGCCTACGTCAAAGGCAGGTCGATCGACAATACTTTACTAGATGTAGTGTCATCGCTGCAGGGAGCCGCTATGATTACAGCCCTCGAAATGTTTGAGGTGGTATCGAACACGGAGCGTCTCAAATATAATATTATTTGCGAAAGAATAGTGGTGCTGGTTAGGGATAGTGAAAAGCCATTCCGAAAGGTTGACAGAGCACCCATCAGAGTGGGGTGCTTTCCTTACTGCTTTGGGTCTTGGTGGTTAACGAACTTTAAGAACTCGTGAAACTATGCTAACATCAGTCTACGTTGATGACTTTATTCTTATTATTGAAGGAAACTAACCACATAATACCTCAGCATGGTATCTAACTGGGTGAAAGCAGTTAAGCCGTCAATCTAAGTAAAACTGCAGCGATTTTATTTAGCATGAAAATTCCCGCCGTCACTTCCTCCTTACTACGAGGCTTAGGCCTGCAACCTCTTATTGAAATGAAATACCTGGGGCTTATTGAACTACTTGCCTCTAGAAAAGTTGATCTTGATGTTCCCGTAAGATGGAAGTAAGCAAAGTTCCATTAAAGTACAAATTTAAAAGATTGTACACTTTTGAAGAATTTTTTCTCCAGCTCTTTGTGTCTTTGTCTCTTTACAACAGAAACCCAGCGGGATAATGGTTCACCGCTTACATTTTTCTTTGAGAATACTTCGAAGAAAATTCGATGTAGAATTCTTCGATACCTGGTAATGCATAAAAGTAAGCTATGCGGAACCTCGCTTACATTTTTCTTGAATAATACTTCGAAAAAATTCTATGTAGAATTCTTCGATACCAGGTAATGCATAAAAGTAAGCTATGCGGAACTTCGCTTACATTTTTCTTGAAGAATACTTCGAAGAAAATTCTATGTAGAATTCTTCGATACCAGGTAATGCATAAAAGTAAGCTATACGGCTAAATTCTACTGTGTTCATATTTACAAATCAAGTAAGTACATGAAAAACGACAAATACAAATTGATGGAATAAAATTTATAAGTAATTTTTTTTTTCATTATTTCGTCAAATCATCAAGCAAAAAGTTGGTCGTGATCAGGTGAGCTACTATTTTAATTAAAAATTTTGTTTATTTTTTTGTGTTTAAACTTAGAATAAAAAATAAAAGAATGTTCTCAAAAAGACATATGAGAAGACTTATTAAAAATGAAGAAAGTGAATTTTACGGAATGGCTGAAAAATTCTGAAGAGGATTGAATTGTAGTGAATTCTGAAGAGGATGCGATGAATTGTAGCTTTGACAATATTGATGCTGAAGTCGAATTTTTTGAAAAAGAAGAAAGTTCACAAAAAACGAACTGTGACAAATTAATTGAAAAATTGAAAATGTGGACTGCGCGTCATAAAGTCACAAGGAACTGCTTCGATGATTTGTTAAAAATATTGCAGTCGGAGAATATTTCTGTACCAACATCTTCGAAAGGAATTTTACGGCAAGCGACCTGCAGATTGAGAACTGTTGCGCCAGGAAATTATTTGCACATAGGCCTAGAAAAGCAACTAAGGAGTATCGCGATAACGTTGAGTGACGTTGATAAATTTGAAATCGATATCGGTATTGACGGCTTACCTTTGTACAAAAGCTCAAATGTAAGCTTGTGGCCTATATTGGCAAAATTGCATCCAAAAAGAAATACGAAGGTGATGTTGATTGGTGTTTTTGAAGGCAAACAGAAACCGGCAGACGTGAATAACTATTTACACGATTTTGCTTATGAGCTAAAAACTTTAACGCGATACGGAATGGAAGTCAATGGCAGAAGAATCAAAGTGAAAGTGCGATGCTTTATTTGCGATGCCCCAGCAAGGGCATTTAGCTGCCAAACAGTAGGTCACAACTCTTTTCAAGGATGCAGCAAGTGCACACAAGTGGGTAAAAAAATAAACCATACAATAACTTACAGTACATTGACGGAAAATCTTCGAACTGACGATGACTTTGCTGCAAGAAATAGCGTGGGAAAAATCGTGTCTCGAAGAAATAGGTGTGGGAATGGTCTCCGCTTTTCCTGTTGAACCAATGCACCTTTTAGATCTTGGAGTTGTAAGAAATGTGCTAAAATGTCTAATTAATGGTCCGAATGTAGGATATCAGTTGACAAAGCAACAGAAAAATATGCTGTCGAAAACTTTGATTTCGTACATACCTTACACACCCAATGAATTTGCTCGAAAACCACGAAGCTTAGATGAAATTGCAAGATGGAAAGCAATAGAGTTCCGACAGTTTGTACTTTACACGGGAATGGTTGCTTTGAAAGACATTGTATCTGACAGTATTTATTATCATTTTTCTTTGTTGCACTGTGCATATGCATTGCTTTCGTCACAAAAAACCTATGAAAACAATTTAGAAGAAATAAAGCAAATGCTTAAGAAGAAAAAGTAAGTTACAATGTACATTCAGTGCTGCATTTGGTGGATTCCGTTAAATCGTGCGGTTTTCTGAATTCATTCTCAGCATATGCATTCGAAAATTTTTTGCAAACCCTAAAGCGGTTCGTTAAAAGACCCCGAGAAACATTACAACAAATAAATAACAGATACCAATACGAAAACGTGTTTACAAAAGACAGATATGTGGGTCCAAAAGTCAATAGATGTGGGAAGGTTATTCGATTTTATGGAAATGACTTTAATATCAGCGATAAATTACCGGATAATTTTTGCTACGTTAAACCGGGAGTGGCAATACAAATTATAAGATTATCAAAGAAAGATGATGATGTTTATATGCATGGAAAAGTTTTGAAAAACTGCTGCAATCTATTTACGGAACCATTGAAATCGATGATAGATTTGGGCGTTTTCATAGCTGACATTGACACCGAAGAAGCGGAGCAAATCTATGATGTCCAACTTATTTTATACAAATTAATGTGTCTGCCTAACAATAATCAATTTGTATTTCTACCGATTATTCACAGCAAGGACCTATAAGATGAGTTACCACGGGCTGAAGTCTTTTAGCGTGAAATCGGTGGCGGAAAATTACAAAAACGAAAGTAAGTTCTTTTAATACGAAAAGTAGATATTTCACAACGTTATATGTTTAATTTATGTTTTCAGATTCTTGTCCATGCAAAATCGCCAGTCTGGAAAAAAAAATTGATGAAATGCAACAACATATAGAGAAATTGACGAAACAAGTTGACACCACAAATGAGCTGTTGCGAAAATTAACCACCGTGCAGTGCCCTCATAAATGCAATGAGTTGCAGGCGCAAATCTACTAATAAATTTCCATTAAAAACTGATGAAGCATTAAAAGAACTTGACAAAGAATTGGAAGGTAACAAGGAAAAATATGTGAGTTTATTTAAAAATACTACACTTCAGTGTCACATTTTAATTCAAAAATCAACATTTTTTTATTGCAGATGCCTATAATACAAGACCTGCTAGGTCACAATGCAATTGAAAAATCACTGCATAAAATTATAGCAGTTGAATTGTTGCTGGAATACAATTACTTTGGTGTGAAGGGTAAAAAATCTTTGAAGGAATTTACGCACTTTAATGCGTTACTATTTGGTAAGTTTTTCGTATTTTTAACATTGAAGGACATAGCTTCAAATTTATAAACATACTCTTTCAACTTTTTTTGTAGAATGTGTGAAAGTTGAAGGTTTCACCGAGTCGGAGTATATACACCAAATTCAAAAAAGTCCTACGAAAAGTTGCCAAAGGCCGTTTCTTCAAGTCTCGTTGCTTGGATAAAAAACGAAAAGAGACTCAGCTACAAAATTAAAAGCAGCATACCAATTCGAACAAAAAGGAACGAGAAAGGATCTCGCGCACCTTTTTTTCGTTACGACGCCTGTATATATATTTAACGTTTTTAAAACCTGCTGTTTTCAACCTTTGATCATTTTATATATACTATATATAATATAATATGTATTTAACGTTTTTAAACTATTTCAATTTGTAATAATTCAGTTCAGTTAAACACATTTTGTTATAACAATTTTTAAGTGCATTTCGCAAAAAACAAAACCTTTATAACGATTGTATATTTAACTGTGGCATGGTGGAATTCTTTGTTAACTATGGCATCAAAGAATTCTTCGTTAACTGTGGCATCGAAGAATTCTCCGTTAACTGTGGCATAGAAGAATTCTTCGTTAACTATGGCATCGAAGAATTCTTTGTTAACTATGGCATCGGAGAATTCTTTGTTTACTATGCATCGAAAAATTCTTATATAATATTCGAAGATATTCATCGTTAACTGTGGCATCGAAGAATTCTTCGTTTACTTTGGCATCGAAGAATTCTTCGTTAACTATGGCATAGAAGAATTCTTCGTTAACTATGGCATCGAAGAATTCTTTGTTAACTATGGCATCGAAGAATTCTTTGTTAACTATGGCATCGAAGAATTCTTTGTTAACTATGGCATCGAAGAATTCTTTGTTAACTATGGCATCGAAGAATTCTTCGTTAACTATGGCATCGAAGAATTCATCGTTATCTGTGGCATCGAAGAATTCTTCGTTTACTTTGGCATCGAAAAATTCTTCGTTAACTATGGCATCGAAGAATTCATCGTTAACTGTGGCATCGAAGAATTCTTCGTTTACTTTGGCATCGAAGAATTCTTCGTTAACTATGGCATAGAAGAATTCTTCGTTAACTATGGCATCGAAGAATTCTTTGTTAACTATGGCATCGAAGAATTCTTTGTTAACTATGGCATCGAAGAATTCTTTGTTAACTATGGCATCGAAGAATTCTTTGTTAACTATGGCATCGAAGAATTCTTCGTTAACTATGGCATCGAAGAATTCATCGTTAACTGTGGCATCGAAGAATTCTTCGTTTACTTTGGCATCGAAGAATTCTTCGTTAACTATGGCATCGAAGAATTCTTCGTCCCTATGGTAAGCGAAAGGGGTGATCTGTTACTTTTCGTAGGACATCGCCGTGTTAATTTTCATCGGTCGGAGTAAGCGATACAATCATGCTGCATCGTTTACCTTGCTCGCTTACCAATGTCTACCATATCCCGCTGGGAATATTTTGCCGGCATTTTGAAAATTCTCCGAAATTTATAGCACAATTACTTGTATAGTGGTATTCACTTACAAACACATTTGCAGTAGTGTTTTGCTTTGAACTTGAACTTAAAGAGATCACCCCTACGGGTATCGAA
Organism: Bactrocera neohumeralis; assembly: GCF_024586455.1. Lineage (NCBI taxonomy): Eukaryota > Metazoa > Arthropoda > Insecta > Diptera > Tephritidae > Bactrocera > Bactrocera neohumeralis. The sequence continues at coordinate 76,176 of NW_026092739.1, read as the reverse complement.
TTGCTCAGTTTCTTCTACCCCTCGTGGCGATCTGTGTCAGTATATATGCATGTACGTTTGTTTATTCATGGTTGCAATGGTCACCAAAATTTGAGTGCGAATGATAAAAATTGCAAGCACAACAATAACGGTAAATTGCAATGCTGGCAGCTCCCGCCGGGACTTCAGGTCAGCATGTTACTATACTATATATATGTATGTACTTGTATGTAAGTGCGCTTAATAAACGATTAACCGCCGCTGACCACAGCGCTGTATGCAGCTTGGTCTTCTTCGATAATCTGCACCAAAGCAACATTAACGTCTTCGTTGCGCAGAGTACAAAGCCTTTGAGGAAATTCTCGCCTAAATCGCGAAATTATTTAATTATGGACGATGCGTCGACCGTTGAGAATATGAAAGAAAACGGGAAAGTTAAAGTGTATTAATATATAAAAAAGTGTATTAATATATAAAAAAGAAACACGAAATGTGTGTGTGGTATTTGCCAATTAAATTGGATCTTTATTAAATGATAGATTACCTGAGTATTGGTGGTGGTTGTTGTGGTGGCCGGTGGAAAAGTGCACGTCGTCGTCTCGATTCTGAAACCAAAAGTGTCCCTAGCTGATTAGCAGGATCGCTTGCTAACCGGGAATTTTAACGAAACCATTGCCAGTTGAGTGAAAGCTGTTAACCGTTGAGTGAAAGCTATTAACAGCTAACTGGCAATGGTTTGTTATACACTCACTAGGGGTGGTAAAAAGAAATTAGGCGCTGGCCTAAACATACCGGCCCCCTTGCGGTGAGCAACAAAAAAAAAATTAAATGTCCATCGACCACCACAACGATGTACAAATTTATGGTACAATATGAGTACAGATAGAAAATAGTTTATTCATTATTATAATTATATATATATTTTTTTTTTTTTTTTTTTTAAACAAAAAAGAACAATACATATTCTATGTAAGAATTCAAGAAAAAACAATAGAATAAGTTAAAAAAAAAAAAAAACAAAATAAAATACTAAAATATCTTAATCTAGTACCGGGCCGTACCCGAGAGCACCCAGCCGAAGATGGAGCCCTGAGCGAGGAACTGCCCAAATGTGTGTGGCATGACCTGTTGGGTCATGATGCGGGAATACACATCCGCGCCGAGCACCAAGCGTATCGGCGATGACTTATAGAAGTTTGGATCCGCCAGCTTGATGTGTGAGTATGGGGCTGCTAGGTCGGAGTCCAATGTGGTGGTCGGGCTGATGCGCATATAGCCGTTTATTGTCCTCACGTGGGTTGAGATGCGGGTATTTGTCCCGTGTCTGCCGCGCAGTACTACAAGGCAGCCGCGTTGACCGCCGATATGCGTCTGCTCCAATTTCAATTCGACTGCTAGGTCGCGCGCAATTAGCGACGTAGGGGCGCATGCGTCTATCAGCGCCCTGATTAAGTGGAGGCGTCCTCCTGCCTCGATCTTCACTACCGCCGTCGGTAAGATGGCTGTCGTTGGCAGCAAGGAATGAGCCACTCTGCCGGCTCGATTGGTTAGCCCGGCTCTGAAGGAGCTAGCCCGGTGCAGCTGGAGAGACCTGGTCTCCAGTCTGGCCGGGTTGTGCGCTTGGCGACGGCGCAGACGGCGTTTGTGTCCGCGACGTTCATGTTGCAGAAGGGGGCGGAAAGTCCGGGTTTCCGTTTCCCCTCGCTGTGATGGGCGGAAAGGCCGTGTTTCCGCTCCGATTTCAAGGAGTTCTCCCTCCTCCGGTTCTGGTTGGAGAGGCCTAGTCTCCGTTCCAGGGTCTGATGCATCAATGGAGAGGGCATCATCGGAACTTACTTGTTCGCTCCATGATAGGATTTGAGGCACTGCGGGGCGGCGACGGGTATTTTCGCCGATGTGGAGCATCGTGTGGTGCTTCTCGTTGCAGCGCCGGCACCGTGCGTCGCTGGGGCAGTTCGCTGACCGGTGGTTGACCGCGAGGCAATTTATGCAGTACTTTCCGATGAGTGCCTCCCGTAGGCGCTCCTCCGGTGTCTTGGCCCGGAAGGACGAGCAGAGCCGCAATGGGTGCTTTCCCTTGCACAGCGTGCATGAAAGCGGGTAGCGGTTCGGATGTAGCGCCGCGGTCTTCTTTAAGCTTCCATAGCGAGTCATCTTTCTGAAATGAATTTGTTGACGATTTTGCGTTGCTTGGAATCTTATCTACAACTGATTGGGTGGCGAGAAACAGTGCATAAATTATATTATACATATATTGCATAGTGTGTAGGCGGCCTTACGTGGTGTGAACTGCCTTACATTACCATAGTGTGTAGGCGGCCTTATGTGGTGTGACCTGCCTTACCTTACCATAGTGTTGCAAATAATAATAATAAAATAAAAAAATGTATCATCAAATTTATGCTAACGTTATTGTCTTATTTGTCGTATGTTTTCGACAAAGTGACCTGCCACCAACGAAAATGTAAATACGATTTGGTTTAATAAATATATTCAACTCTTACTTGTCATTAAAATAATTCTTGCTCAGTAAATTCAAGGGCAATGCATACATGTGCTGCTGTAGAAGGAAACTTTCGGTTTGCAACTTAGCTATTTGCTAGCAAAAGTTTGAGAGACAACAGTTTTAGATTCACTGTTGTAAAAAATTTTTTAAGGCGAATTAAAAACTGACGGCATGGCATCACCGTATGTCATGATTGACATTCCGCATTTTGGTTATGTGTGGGCACGTGCGCAGAGATATTTGACAGCCGAGTGAAAAGGTAAGTAGATGGCTATAATTAAATTCGCTTATTTATTTGAATATTTTCCTTTTTATTACAGATTTATGCAATAAACTCAATAACAGCAGTTTATTGATTTACATTTGTTTAAACCCATAAAATATCATTGTGGTTTTGTCAACCATTAGCTATTGAATGATGAGCAGCAAATTTAACTAGTTTGGGTCGGAGATTCAATCTCATTTATTAATTCAACAAGATGGACAATACCTTCGTTTAGCTTGCATGTATTTGGAGCCAAATGGCGTAGTACTTAACTGATGTCAGACAATCTTGTGAAGTCCTCAAATACAAATGTCTCCCGTTACGCGAGCGCTGCTAATAATCGCCTCTGAATAGTTGCGATGTTGTTAGAAAGCCTTAGAGAAGGCTTTGGAAATTCTGCCTCAACGTTTGTCATGAAATTCATAATCACAATACTTGGACGGATTGGTTTGTGTTAGGATAACAATTAAACATAATTATAAAAATAATATAAAAAATTATTTAATATAAAATAATATAAAAAATTATTTTCCCAGGCGCTAATATGATTTTCACGTGCGCAACGTGCACCCGGATATACGTTGTCCTCGAAGTTCTTGCCTGCTTTCATCATGCAGTTGATTTCCACGTAGTCGCGCAGTTCGCCCTTCACAGCTAGATGGTTACTGGCACCTTCACCGCATTGGCAACTGCGATCAGCACCAAGAACACACCAACGACGTTATGACTCAAGGGATGGAAAGCTGCACGTAAGGAAGGCAACGCTGGGGGTAAGTGGATATAATAACACAACCATTAAATGACGTGAAGAATACATGCCTTGAGTGTATAAAATATTTATTTACTCTTTGAATTTATTGATTTTTTGTGAGATCGTAGTAAGTGTGTCGGAAAGCTAGGCTTCCGATGTGGCTGGGAATCGGTTGTGTTGAGTAGGGTGTGCCTCCAAGTTCTCCTCCTCGTAGGGTGGTAGTAAGACCAATTTGGCAAGCGGTCTTGTAACTTGGCCTTTTTCGGTGATAATGTCAACTACTCGCACTCGGGTATCAGCACCTGGGTGTATGTTGACAATCCTACCCAATCTCCACTCGTTCGGTGACAAATTGTCTTCCTTGATGACGACAAGCTCACCTGTTTTTATATTTGTCTTTGGATGTTTCCACTTGATGCGTTTCTGCATTTCGTTCAGGTATTCCGTTTTCCACCTTTTGCAGAAGGATTGATGTAAGGCTTTAAGTTTCTGCCATCTATTTACGATAGAGGCACTGCTTTCATTTACATCAGGTTCTGGTGGGGCCATCAAATGTCCGCCGACCAAAAAATGTCCTGGAGTAAGTGGCTCCAAATCGGTAGGTTCGTTTGAGGCTGGGCTTAATGGTCGCGAATTAAGGCAAGACTCAATTCGGCATAAGAGTGTGTTAAACTCTTCAAGAGTGAATTTGTGCCCAGACGCAATCTTCCGAAAATGACTCTTAAAGCTTTTCACACCTGCTTCCCAAAGTCCGCCCATATGAGGAGCTGCAGCAGGTATGAAATGCCATGTGAGAGCTTGGTGGCTATACTTTGAGATAGCATTGATGCGAGCATCGGCTATGACGGCTTTAAGTTCGGACCTTAGGGATCTCGATGCTCCAACGAAGTTTGTTCCGTTGTCTGAATAAATATTTTTGGGGCAACCTCTTCTTGACACGAATCTAGAGAGAGTGCTGCTAAAAACGATTGTGTCGATAAGTCGGTAGTGGCCTCCAGGTGGATGGCCCTTGTTGTAAAGCAGACAAACAGGCAGACATACCCTTTGGATACACGGCATCCTCTTCCACGGTAGCTTTTTATTTCGAACGGACCCGCGAAATCTACCCCCGTATTCGTAAAGGCGCGTGAAAAAGTGGATCGTTCGGACGGAAGTGCACCCATAAGTTGCGTCTGAGCACGTTTTTTTAAAGATCGTGCATGTCTTACAGTTGTGGATAATAGATCGGATCAAGTTTTTTACTCTTGGAATCCAATACTGAGCCCGCGTTAGCCGTAACATCAGCTGATTTTCTCCATGTAAGGAGACTTGATGAATAAACTGGATTATTAGGCGAGACAATACGCAGTTATATGGAAGGATAATCGGATGGCGCTCATTGTATGACAAATCGAGAGACGCACCGAGACGGCCACCAGTTCTCATCACTTCATCTTTATCGAGGAACGGATTAAGAGAGAGGATTTCACTTTTTGCATCGATGGGTTTACCGGATTTCAAACAACTATACTCCCGACCATATTTCTGCTTCTGCGTATTTATTATCAAACGTCTTGTCGTTGCTTTAATTTCTTCGGAAGAAATTAAGCAAGACTTTTGTTGAAAAGAAGCCTTTGTGTTTGGATGAGTTCTTTGAGAGAATCTCATAACATATGATAACACTCTCAAAGCTCTTGGCAAACTAGAAAAACGGTCAAGAATATCGTTGGAATTTCCCTGTATAGTTGTACAAGCATGTACACGTACCTGTTTTTCCTCTATTGTCGTCTCGTAGTCGTTTTGTTGTAATGGCCATTTGCATTGATCTTCTTGCAGCCAAGAAGGTCCCTGCCACCACAAGGTGTTTTCCACCAAATCCTGTGCCATAAGTCCCCGACTGGCTAAGTCTGCAGGGTTAGATCCTGAATCGACATGATTCCAATTTGCGTTGCCAACCTTTTCTATAATTTTCGTCACTCGATGGGATACAAACGTTGACCATGAACATGGTGGCTTGCGAATCCATGCGAGAACGATGGTCGAATCCGTCCATAGTTTAATGTTGAGATGAGTCAGCTCCAGGTTGCTGACGACAGATTCAACTGTTTCGGCCAGTAATACGGCGCCGCATAGTTCCAGACGTGGTAAAGATACAGTTTTGACAGGCGCTACTCTGGTTTTTGCCAATAGTAGGCTGACGAAAACTTCGTTGCTTGTCCTTACGCGCAGGTAGACCGTTGCTGCGTATGCTTTCTCGGATGCATCGCAGAAACCATGTATTGACACATCGTCCGTTGGCGAAAAGTGGACCCATCGTGGAATTTTTATGTTGTTTATATACCGGTGGTTATCCAAGAATGTATTCCAACGATCCAATGTGGTAGGAGAAACAACCTCGTCCCATTGTGTTCCTTCTAACCAAATATGTTGCATTATCATTTTGGCCGTGACTATTATCGGCGCCAGCCATCCTAATGGGTCAAATAGCTTGGCGATATCTGAGAGGATAGCTCTCTTTGTATATGATTCTGGGCTAAGTATGGGTTTTGTTTTGAAATAAAAGAAGTCAGTATGCGCATTCCATCTTATCCCAAGAGCCTTGACATCACTTGTGTCTTCGAAGTCTAAAAACTCCTTGTTAAGCAAGTGGTCTTTTGGAAGGCCTTGTAAAATTTTCCCACAGTTGGCTGTCCATTTTCTTAATGGGAAACCTGCCGACTCCAATGCTGTTTTGATCTCATTCCTAGCTTTAGTTGCAGCCTCTATAGAGTGTCCACCTGCTAAGACATCATCAACATACATGCACTTCCTGAGTATGTTCGAGGCTACTGGTAGTGAGCTTTCAACGTCGTCAGCTAATTGGAGTAACGTCCTTATTGCCAGATAAGGAGCGCAGTTGATTCCGAACGTCACCGTCTTCAATTCGAAAATATTGGTTTGTTCGGTCGGATGGTTGCGGAAAACGATTCGCTGGTACTTCGTTTGATCAGCTTTCAACAGGATTTGGCGATACATCTTCTCAATATCGCTATTGAAGACATATTTAAATAATCGCCATCGCAGAATTAAAATGGTCAGATCTGCCTGAAGAACTGGACCGGGGAGAAGGATGTCATTCAGCGAAGTGCCGTTTGAAGTCGCTTGCGATGCATTGAACACCACACGCACCTTTGTCGATGTGCTCTCTTCCTTCTTTACGGCATGGTGAGGCAGATAATAGTTGTTACTAGAGTCGGCCGTTTGATTGGTATGTACCTTTGCCATATGACCCAGCTCAACATATTCATTTAACACTCTGTTGTATTCTTTTTGCAGGTTTTCGTCTCTGGACAACCGAGCTTCATTGCGATAAAACTGGGAGTACGCAATCTTTAAGGAACTACCTAGACTAATGTTGACCGGATAGTCTTTCTTGAATGGTAGCGATACAACGTACTTCCCGTCTTCATTTCGCTTCGTTGTCTTCTTATAGAGCTCTTCGCAATACCTGTCCTCCTCGCTGAGCTTCCTTTCCTTGGACATCTCTTCCAATTCCCAGAACGAAGCTAACCGCTTTTCCAGCGATATTTCGTTGTAATACGAGACGCAAGTGTTGGTTGGCTTAATTGTATTAGCACGCCCTGTGACTATCCAACCGAACACGGTCTCTTGCGCAAGGAGTGATCCCAGCACGTTCTTGCGTATACCATCCAGCATAATCTGGGGGTAGACGTCACCACCGAGTATGACGTCCACGGGTTCATTGACGAAGAACCTCTTATCCGCCAACGTGAGATCTGGGAAAGCCTGCCGAGTTAGTGCGCTAATATGGCAAGTCGGCAAGTTTCCCGTTAATTTCGGCAGAACCATCATGTTCGTTGTGATTGATACAAGTGGGTCAATTGGTGACCGCAACTCGACACAACATGCTTCCTTCACTTGCGCAGATACGGTGTTGTTGATGCCTGACACCTGGGCATTTATCCTCCTAACTGGCAAGTTGATTCTGCGCTTCAGCCTTTCTGTGATGAAAGAGCACTCTGACCCGGAGTCGATGAGTGCTCTTGCGGCATAAGTAACGCCGCTGTAATTTATATTTATTTGTGCCGTTCCTAACAAGACACCTTTGTCGCTGTTAGCGAAGCACGACTGTACTTGAGTCGTTGGCTTGCCTTTCGACTTGTTGAAGTTGCGTCTCTGCTGCGCTTGCCTGGACGTAGACGGAATCTCGTCCGATGGCGTGGATGAGCCTCTTTGGCTGCTAGGCTGCACTGTCCTCAAATGTAGGAGTGTGTGATGCCTCGCGTGGCACGTGCTGCAGTTGAATGCACTGGTGCATTGCGGCACTAAATGCCCAAAGCCGAGGCAATTGATGCAGCGATTGTTGCGCTTAGCGAACTTGATCCTGTCCGCCGGTGCCATGTTAAGAAACATGGGGCAAGATCTTAATTTGTGATCCGCGCTTTTGCACATCAGACATGTTGATTTCTCAACGCTTACTTGGAAGGCGCCGAGTCTGTTCTGATGGCTATTGTTGTTTTGTTTAATCTGTGTGGGTGCACTGACAGGCTTTACGGAATTGGACGATTTCTTGGCACGTTCTATTGCCTCCAAATCACGGTATCTATCCGTGAGGAAGTTGTCCAATTCCTCCCACTTTGATGTCTTCGTCTTGTTCTTTACAGACTGTTCCCACAGGGCTAATGTTGCCTGTGGCAGCCTCTTAGAGCAAATGCGGATTATGATTGGGTCCCAGTTCCCAATGTCCACTTTATTGGCTGTCAGGCAGGAGATGCAGCTGTTGATCTCCCGCTGTAGCCATTTTATAGAGCTTGAGCACTCCTTGTCGATTGAAGGCAAGTCGAGAAGTATGTCGACTTGGGTTTCGACAAGAATACGCTCATTCTCGTACATATCTGTCAAACCCTTCCATGCCATCGCAAAACCGTCATTGGTAAGAGGGCATTTAGACACAATAACCTTCGCCTCCCCTTGTGTCTTTTTGTTGAGGTGGTACAACTTCTCAACTGGTGACAAGCGCTTGCTCTTGATGTACACGGCCGTGAACATATCCCGGAATGTTGGCCATGAAAGGTAGTCCCCTTTGAAAACATCCGTATCGCAAGGCGGAAGGGAGTGGTTATTGTGGTCCTCAACAGATTTTTCTGTGTCTTTGGGGGTTGAGAGGATCTCAGACATATCCTTCATTGCCCCCATGCACCGTGTGTAGCACTGACCACCTAGCTTGAATTTTTTTTTAATAAGGGCATAGTCCTTTGAGGACATGTCCCCTTTGCTGTTGAGGTCGTCATGGACAGCTTTCGCTTTGCACCACATCTCTCTCAGCTCGTCTTGTTGCATCACAAGAGCGTTCTTCGAGATGTCCTTTGATGCAGCACTGAATTCAGACTCGTATTCGACAACGTAGTCCACTAGGCGCATGAAAGCTTCCATGTCTTGTTGATATGAGTGACAAGAAGAATTGAAAATTCAAATTTAAATTTAAAGGAATAGAGTAATACTCAAGACTGAGCAGACTTTGATCTAAAGAATGTGAGAATCGTTTTGAAAATAATTCCCCACTATTGTAAATTTTTATTTGCAGCACACCACTGCCAACCAAACACGAAAATAGAAAAATAGAAAATTTTTTTTTGAATGTTTCAGCCGATATCGCAATATATCTGGCTGGTCAATAATATTTAATTTATTGGATATATTTTAGCAAACAAAATTTTTATTATAGTAGCCGATATCGCAGTATATCTGGCTTTGTGTACCTTTTTTTTAATAAACGTGAGTTGCAGCACACCACTGCCAACCAAACAAGAAAATAGGAAAAAATAAAATTTTTTTGACTGTTTTAGCCGATATCGCAATATATCTGGCTGGTCAATAATATTTAATTTATTGGATATATTTTAGCAAACAAATTTTTATTATAGTAGCCGATATCGCAGTATATCTGGCTTTGTGTAACTTTTCTTTAATAAACGTGAGTTGCAGCACACCGTACGTACGCAAGTATATATATGCCACACTGTATAAGGATCGCCACCCAAGATACGCCAACAAAAATCAATTTTTAAAAGAAAGTGTTTGAAAGTGAAAAAAGTGCAGTGTCTCAGTGAAAAAAAGAAACAAAAACAAAAGATTCTTGAACAAATAGAACAAAAAACTCAAAAAAATCAATTCCGTAAGTGAAATGTGAAAGAAAAAAAAAAAAAAAAAAAAAATATTACCGCACAAAATCCAAAAATTAAGAAAATCGAAAATTAGTGCCGCGAGTGATATGTGAAAAAATATATTACCGCACAAAATCCAAAAATTAAGAAAATCGAAAATTAGTGCCGCGAGTGAGATGTGAAAAATATATTACCGCACAAAATCCAAAAATTAAGAAAATCGAAAATTAGTGCCGCGAGTGAGATGTGAAAAATATATTACCGCACAAAATCCGAAAAATTGAAAAAATAGAAAATTAGTGCCGTGAGTGATATGTGAAAAGATATTACCGCACAAAATCCGGTACTTAACCGTGCACTTACGGATTATTTTGTCTTTGTACTTATGCCACTGAAACACTAAAAAAAAAAAAAAAAAAAAAAAAAAAACACTAGTCACTGTGTCACTTTTCTTTTGCAAGCGATTTAGTCACCAATAAAATGCGATTAAAAACAACTATTTTTATATATATCCTTTTTTTTTTTTTTTTTTTTTTTTTTTTTTTTTTTTTTTTTTTAAAAAACGATTGGTATCCAAGTGATATTAAAGCAATCACGTACCTGGTTTGCCTGCGTTGGTTGGAAGTGCAACAAGAATTGGTGATATGTGTCCGTTGGTGTGCAACGCCTCGTTTGTATTTGTGCAATGCCAAAAAAACTGAGGATTGGTGTTTTGAGGAAACTTGCTGAGTATTGATATTCCGCTGGTGTACAGTGCCAAAAAAACTGAGTAAAAATATATTTGTTCTTATCCGGCTCGAAGGACCATGAATATTTCTCGAACGATCGACGGGTCAATTTTTGGACGATGCGTCGACCGTTGAGAATATGAAAGAAAACGGGAAAGTTAAAGTGTATTAATATATAAAAAAGAAACACGAAATGTGTGTGTGGTATTTGCCAATTAAATTGGATCTTTATTAAATGATAGATTACCTGAGTATTGGTGGTGGTTGTTGTGGTGGCCGGTGGAAAAGTGCACGTCGTCGTCTCGATTCTGAAACCAAAAGTGTCCCTAGCTGATTAGCAGGATCGCTTGCTAACCGGGAATTTTAACGAAACCATTGCCAGTTGAGTGAAAGCTGTTAACCGTTGAGTGAAAGCTATTAACAGCTAACTGGCAATGGTTTGTTATACACTCACTAGGGGTGGTAAAAAGAAATTAGGCGCTGTCGAGCCATAAAAAGTTCTGCGGAAGATATTTTTTCGACCTCGGAATGACTCGGAGGGAACACTCATATCGGAAACATAAAAAAGTTTGGAGTAAACTATGCACAGACTCAAACTTCAGACACTCCAGGCGTTACCAAAATTGTTCCTAATAGTTTTCGAAACAGATTTCGAAATATGCCACTTATTCATTGAACTTTAGAACAGCATCTTTATAACTAAGGCAACAAAGTAAATCATTTCGTTGAACCAAAAATATTTATTGAATTTTTCGATACAACAAAAAATAACCGAATGACCTTTACCATTGTAATAGCTTGTAGATTAAAAAAAATCGCTTTCGCAGCATACAAAAACTACAACAACAGCACAAACACACTGTGACTTTGTTTCGCGCTCGCATTTTGCCTGGCCAAGCGTGCTTTTCGGCGTTGAAACGCTGGTAATTGTAGCATCCCAGCTGACATATTGCTGCTGACATGCTAAAAATACAAAACCACAGGTTCAATAAGAAAAAACGAAAACTCATAACAGAAGCAAAGACGCCAACGTGAAACAATTTTTGTGCACGAAAAAGTAAAAAGTAAAGTTATAAATACAACGTGTGAAAAAATCGCACACACAGGTCAGAGAATGCAACTCGAGAATGAAATACAATAATAACAACAACAGAAAATCTTTCACTGTGTGCTTTTGCGTGAGGAAAATGTGGAAAAAGCCAATTTGTACGAAATTCAATAAGTGTTGCTCTGTTTATTTTCGCGCAGTGTATTTTATACCAGTTTTCAGCTCTCCGCCTCACATTGTGTGCCGTCAAAATTTTAATTGCACTGACAATTTTGCAAGCTTCTAAAACTCTGTCACTGGTGTGAAATTTTGTTTAGCCGAAAAGCGAGCGCATTCGCTTAAAAATGTTCGCGCTCGAAACTGCTGGTGAACACGAGCTATACATTTTGTTTAATAATATTTTTGTATTGCGCTTTTTATACTCTCGCAACAAAGTTGCTAAGTGGAGTTTTTTTCACATAACGGTTGTTTGTAAGTCCTAAAACTAAAAGAGTCAGATATAGGGTTTACATACCAAAGTGGTCAGGGTGACGAGTAGAGTTGAAATCCGGATGTCTGTCTGTCCATCCGTCCATCTGTCCGTCCGTCCGTCCGTGCAAGCTGTAACTTGAGTAAAAATTGAGATATTATGATGAAACTTGGTACACGTATTCCTTGGCTCCATAAGAAGGTTAAGTTCGAAGATGGGCAAAATCGGCCAACTGCCACGCCCACAAAATGGCGGAAACCGAAAACCTGTAAAGTGTCATAACTAAGCCATAAATAAAGATATTAAAGTGAAATTTGGCACAAATGATCGCATTAGGGAGGGGCATATTTGGAAGTAATTTTTTTGGAAAAGTGGGCGTGGCCCCGCCCCCTACTAAGTTTTTTGTACATATCTCAGAAACTACTATAGCTATGTCAACCAAACTCTACAGAGTCGTTTCCTTCAGGCATTTCCATATACAGTTCAAAAATGGAGGAAATCGGATAATAACCACGCCCACCTCCCATACAAAGGTTATGTTGAAAATCACTAAAAGTGCGTTAACGGACTAACAAAAAACGTCAGAAACACTAAATTTTACGGAAGAAATTGCAGAAGGAAGCTGCACCCATGCTTTTTTTAAAAATTGAAAATAGGCGTGGCGTCGCCCACTTATGGACCAAAAACCATATCTCAGGAACTACTAATCTAATTAATTTTACAGCAAAATAAAAAAATATGTAAATGACGGATAAAGAAATCTCGATTATCACTTTATCATGCGAGAGTATCAAATGTTCGGTGACACCCGAACTTAGCCCTTCCTTACTTGTTTCCATTTCACATTAATATTTTATTGTTTAACTTCCAAAGTGATTATTTTTGCAGCTTCATGCTGGCAAAACTCTAAATATTTTTATTCAGCTAAAATTTTTTTCACATTTGTTTCCTACATTTTTTACTTTAACTGTTGTTTCCAACTGTAGAAAGGCACCAGGGCTGCATCCAATTCAATTAAAAATAACTAAATTTACATTTAAATTAATTATTCGCTGAACAGTTTGCCACCAAGTTTGTAACACACAGGAGGAAACTTCCGTGACACTATAAAATATATATGAGTGACCCAACCACAGATACTTTTCTATAGCCTATTTTTGATAGATCACGGATGAGTCGTGTCAAGCTGTTATGTTATTTTTGTTCAGCATTGTTTGCACTTTCATCATGGAAAACCTTACGCCTGAATAACGTTTACTTCAACTTTATTACAAAAATTCACGTTTTATAAAGAATGTGTTTAGTGCGTTTCGATCGACTTATGGTCAACATAATTGGCCTGCGCATACTATTCGCAACAGCATCACCTATATTGAGACCCAGTATTCATTATTGGATAACATTAGATCGAACAGACCACGTCCAGCATCCGCAAATGAAAATATAGCAGCCATATGTAGGAGTGTACACGTAGACACGGAGAGTCAATCGCGCCGTTCGCAGCAACTCGAAATTACGTATGGAACAACTTGGCGCATTTTACGCCGAGATCTTAAAATAAAATACCAATTTCGAGCCAAATTTTGTTCAGCGATGAGACCCATTTCTGGCTGATTGGATATGTAAATAAGCAAAACAGAGCTACCGTTTCATCCAGAAAAAACAAGGGTTTGGTGTTGTTTTGGGTTCCGGTGGAATCATCGGCCCATATTTTTTCGAAATTGATGCCGGTGAGAACGTAAACGTCAAAGGCGACCGTTATCTTGTCATGGTAATCGTCTATTTGATGCCTAAAATTTAAGCTCGTGATCTCGGCGAAATTTGGTTGCAATAAGACAACGGCACTTCTCACACATCGCCACAATCGATGGATTTATTGAGAGAACACTTCAGTGAGCAGAGAACTTCATTTTTTGGGCCGGTTGTTTGGCCACCAAGATCGTGTGATATCATAGCGTGATGTTTTGCTCCTACATCACGCATCTCATTCGCTAGTTACCTGTCGAAATGCTTGAATGAGCCATCGAAAACTGAACTCATGGATGGGCCCTGAGAGACGTAAACTTGGCCAACATTTGAAAGAGATAATCTTCAAAAAATAAAGAAACAAAGAATATTCTTTGGAATGGTAATAAATATTCCCCACTAAATTTGCATTTCCTCTGTTTTTCTTTAAAAAAATAGGGAACAGCGAAATGGATTACCCTTTATAATAGACAATATACTCAAAGTTGTTTAATTCATGAACTTGACTAAGAAATATCTTAAAAGCTTTCGCAAACCTTCTCTAACACTCCATACTCATTCTAACTGAAAACCGTTTAATGAGTTTGACAAAGGCTTTGTTTGAGTGGAAAAGCAACAAATCAATGGCAACTAATCTTTAAAAAGCTTTTATTCAATCTATAGCTGTTCATCTATTATAGCACCAGACACAATATTCAAAAATATGTGATGATTTGGATCCATTACCCGCAAAAATTTTCAAATCCAATCTCAGACAAAATATTGCTTCTGAGCCCGGCAATATCCTATCTCGCAACACCCTGATCTCACTTATACAAGTATTTTTCTTCCGGTGACAGTTAAAAAAATAATTTGTGTCAGCTGTCCTGATTTGATCTATATTAATTAATAGAGGTTGAGCGAACAGTTGTCGTTAGATGAACAGCTGAGGGTGAAGTGTTGATAGGAAGTAGCTAACCCTCTGTCATATGTAGAAATATGAAAAGTTTAATGTGATTTGTAGACGCATTCGAGTTCAATTCTAGTAGTAAGGGGATAATCGAGCCGTCACCCCGATCTATGTTTTGTAAAGTGTCGGACCTCGATAATACATTTTAAAGGCCATTGTTTTTGTTCCTGAAAGTTACCTGCAATACTCGTGTTGGATATCTCTTAGATTGCTGAGTTTCATTTTTTTTAATATAGTCTTCTACAGTTTCATCGGTCTTGTTGATGAATGGCACCTACCATTCAAAAAATTGATGGTTTAAATAATTCCAAGTCGCTTCTAACGGACTAGTGGTGATTTGGAATTGCTTTGCGAGGTACGAAAAATCGGGATTAAAAAATTATCAGCAACGAATTCAATCATCACCTAAAATTTATTGAATTTGAAATGACTAACACCTAAGTTCTGCTGCGAAGAGAAGTCCAGTCTGTCTGGCACAAATTTTTGCCGTAAACATCTGGCCAATTGATAAGCTGTGTGCCAAAGCATAAGGTACTCGTACAGCTAACCTTTTTGCATCACATTTTCAACACTGCGCCAATTCACGCCTTGCCAAGCTTTTGCTGCGAGCGAGCGCAGGCGAAAAGTAATACAAAATCGATGGTCACTTAAAGTTTCTTAAGCAGTTGGTCAGCTGTTGAATGCTGTGCAAGTAGGCACTACACCCAACAAAACACAAAGAACTTTTGCAAACATTTCCTGCCTCTGTATTTGTTGTTGGAAATTCCTGCATAGCCACAATTGGCGTGTCAGGTCGGCAACAACCGCAAGCGACTGCAGTTCAACCGAAAGTTTCAAAGTCCACTCCTGCATCGATCAGCACAGTCAGCAACGTCGGCATCGCAGCAACTTTGTGGCAACAACTTTACGACGCAACGCTGGACGGACTTATCGTTGCCGCTACAAGTCATCGTTGGAGAAGCATTGACGTTGTTAGTAACTTTGTAGGTTATACTGCGTATATTTTCTAAAGGTTTCTACGCCAGCAAAAAAGTTTGTTTTGTAAAAAATCGTTTTACATATTTGCCAGAGGTTGCCTAACAGGTCAATTGCAAACCGTTTATAGTAAAACACATTTTTTTGACAAAAGTTTCGTAGTAGGATTTGTCTTTTGCTACAAAATAGGCCTCAGTTTCGGCAATTTCCTCCTCCTAATGATCCAGTAGGGCTATGAAATAGTTGCTGTTTGTGGTTCCTGGTTTTCCAGGCTTTGGAGCGGGTGCATCGTATACAATCTACTCGGATGACGGTTGACTGGATTTCATGTTTTATATGTCACATATCTAAGCACAAGTTCGGCTTCATTATACTTGAACATCTGCAAACACTTCTTCGCATCATCAACTCGCCGTTGTTTTTAATTCTAGTAGCGTGCACAATCTTTCTCAAACCCAACTATTTAAATGACCATTTATGTAAATGTTTCTTTCAAATCATGTGTGTAGTTCTGCTTTCTCGGTACACTTAGAAATTTATGATCATTCAAAATAAAATTGGCAGCATATTTGAAGTTTTTGTCGGCAATATTTTGCAAAACGTATCCACGGCGTTTACCGTGTTCGGTGCAAACACATGTCTAAATAAAGCATGCCAATTCTTGATCAATTTTTGGGGAAATGCTCGTCTTAAGCCAAGTTTTTTTCAATTGTATCTTCTCCATTCAAAAAAAATAATTTATCAAGACTCGAAAATTTTTTTCGAATACAACAACAAAGTTTATTCACAGTGGTCGCTGAGGTTATAAATCACAAACTAATGATCCATCAGTCTCAAATTATACAAGCGCCTTGTTTTAAGGCTAAGTCAAAATCATATGAAATTAAATTCTAGTAGTCATCATCTATGTTTCAACCAAGCTTTTTTCAATTGAATTTTTTTTGTAGATTTTTCCTTGTATATATGTGTGTGTAGTTCGTGTCGAAGCTACATTTAGAATTTTTGAACTCGTAAAAATAAAATTGTGTCCGTATTTTCAAGCAAAAATAAAATGCATGTCAAGTCCCCACAGACATATAAACAAGTCATCAAATATTCAAATACTAAGTACATACTGACGGCTGGCGAAACTTTAAAGTTCGGCAACGGTTAAATATGCAAAATGTTCGGCTTTGTTTCGGAGAAAGTTTTCGAATACAACAGCAACATGTTTCCCACAGTGGTCGCTGAATTATGTTCCAAGCGAAACCACGATCCTTGCATCAGTTTTATTTCCAACGATGATTTGTAAGGTCAATGTCCAAGACCAATCTTGTTCCTCCGGATTAATAGTTCAACTGTCAATACTTTCAAGCATAGTTTAGTCCATCCAAAAATATTTAGATCTTACCACCACAAGCTCCGTAATCTTTTTCTTATGAATGTTAATACGTTTGACTATGCCCAGAGCTCGAGCTTGTTAAAGCTTGTTAAAGCTCGTGCGGAAGCTTACAGAGATTCAAGAATACCCCGAATTTTCCTTATGATCTTGTTTTTTTTTACCAAAAGCTTCTTATACATTGTTCTCTGCTGAAATAGTTTCACTCAAAGCAACCGAAAGGACTCCTAAAATAAGTTAATCAATTTTACCCAGCTATCGGCTAGTTGACATTGCTTCCTTGCATTCCCAGTGCATGCCTAAATAATTTTTTTTAATGACGGCTACACAAAAATAATAAAATGTTTTTGAAGAAAGAGGACATAAGCTTCAAATTTAATGAGGAATATTTATTATCATTCGAAACAACGTTCTTTGGCATTTATTTTTTGAAAATTGCCTCTTTCAAATGTTGACCGCGGCTACGTCTCAGATCGTTCATCCGTTGAGTCTAATTTCCAATGTCTCGTCCGAGCATTTCGACTGGTAACTGGCAAATGACACGAGTGATGTTTTTCTCCAAAGCCTGAATCGAAGCGGGGTCGTTCACATAGACTTAAGACTTTACATATTCCCACAGGAAAAAGTCTAACGTTCTGCCCACCGAAGTGTTCTCTCAATAAATCCATTGATTGATGTGATGTTTGGGAAGTGGCGGCGTCTTGTTGAAACCAAATGTTGCCGATATGACAAGCTTCAATTTAAGGCACCAAATAGTCGATTATCATGGCGCGATAACGGTAGCCGTTGCCTGTTACGTTCAAACCGTTGTTTTTTCTGGATGAAATGGCAACTCTTGAATCTCTTCAGGTTGCTCTTCGTCCCAAATGCAGCAATTTTGCTTGTTTACATACCCATTCAGCCAGAAATGGACCGCTGAACAAAATTTGGCTCGACAACGTCGGATCTTCTTGGAACTTTTCAAGAACCCATACATCGAAACGATTTCACTTGAGAAGGTCTAGCGGCTTCAGTTCTAGCACAAGCTGTATTTTGTACGCTTTCCATTTAAGATCTCGACGTAAAATTCGCCAAGTCGTTCCATACGTCAGTCCGAGTTGCTGCGGACGGCGCTCAATCGACTCTCCATATTCGGATGGTCCTCGTGTGCACTTTCAGCTTGACACGATGCACACGTGATTTGTCAAAAAGAGGCTATTGTAAAAAGTACCTCTACTTGGATCACCCGTTACAAATAGTGTTCTTAAATTCTCACATCTTAGAATATTTCATGGCAATTATGTATTTTCTTTTTGACTAGTAAATAAAGATGAACTGAATTCCGAATTTAAGATCGCCCTTACTGGCTTTATTTTCCCGTAAGTAAATACAAATGTATGTTAGTAAAAGTACTTGTGCTCTGACTTTGTATACGTAGCAGTCGGCACTCGACTCCTCCATTGCGGCGTCAATCAACTCAATGACGGTTTTTGTATTGTATGTATATGTGTGTGTGTTTACGGGTGCCTCAGGTTAATTCCTACCCAATTCGGTGTTTTGCACTGCCTGAAGTGGCTGCCAGCTGCCAATTTAGCAAAATGAAACACTTAGTTGCCAACGGCAGTAAGCAGCCATTTACGTATTTAAATCATTTGCAATGATTGCGTCGACATTCTCCGCCATACATAGATACAACTACGTAAGTGGCACGAGCTTGAGCACCGACTGCTGCCACCAATTAGGGAATGGCATAGCTTACCTGAAATGTAATTACCGAAAATATTTGAGCAAATTATCGAACCAAGTGCGTAAGAGCGTTCAAGTGGTCAAACTTGGCAGCACTGATTCGTATGCACAGTGGGTGAAATGAGCATGCAACCTAACTATAAATGGCTCCAGAGTAGGTAAAGGTTGAGCTGTTTGTAGGTGAAACCGCTGCACTGGAAATACCATATTCATAACCTCAATTTGTAGTTATACTAGATTGCAGTACTTTATTATTATTATTAAAAATACAATTTAAATGCATGCAATTTGAAACAAATTCACAATTGCCTAGCTGCTAAGCTGGATTCTCACGCGAATAACAGCAATAAAAAATCTCAAAATCGCGTGTGGCAAAAAACCACTTTAACAGACATTCCGCGACTTGCCACAGAGCGTAGGTGCTATGAAATATAAATATAATGATAACAATAAAAACTAAACAGCTCACTTTAAATCCTCAAAACTAACATATGCCACAGCTGTTTGGCAAGAGATAAACACCGTTGGTACTAGCTAAACTTTTGGCTCTCTATCTATATAAACGTACTTCTATGTGTAACTGTTTGTACATATGTAGTGCAGTGGCGCAATGACGCAAAGACAGCGGGATTAACAACAACGCCATAGTTGTCAGTGAATATATGAGTGATTCCATAAGCGGTGCTGCTTCGTTTCATTTTTGTTCATTTCCGCTGGCCTGCTTTTAGGCGCACCAAATAATAATCGCCAGTTTTCGATTGTGTAGCTTTGAAGGCCAACAATGACGGCACAGCACTGCGTATGTATGTGTGCTTGCCTGCATAAATTGTAGATATATATTCTGAGTTATTGTTCATGGTCTTTTTAGTCAGACAATGAAAGGCAATTAGAAATAAAAGAACTTTCACAAGTAATACCATAAGTTAACGAACTTTTGTGTTAAAGATATTTTGACATTGAGTGTCTTAATACTCTAAAACTTCTAAAAAATTCTTTACAACCTGTGAGTCCCTCAAGCTTTCATACAAATGAGAATCAGTGATGGATACTTTATAATTTATTTAAAATAGCTCAGATGGTAGTGGTAGTTTCTTCTTAACAACAATTTTGAAACAGGGATATTTTATTCTGGTATCGTACGATCATCTTCTTACTTGCGGGCATTAATAATTGGACGGTATTGAAGAAGAAGTACCGATTTAAGCCTTTAAATTAGACACGAGAAGTTTCTTAAAAGTGAGCCAATATAATAGAAACCAAATCTGCTAAATCTGAAAAGTCAAATTCGGTTCATTGTCTCTTAAATATAGACCTAATTAACAAACAACTTACTTAAAAATATGCTAACTTATAAACTGAGGCAGCGACGTCTATTCGGCGAAGCAAGTTAAGTTGGTAACCTTCATTACTTTTAGTCTTACTAATTAATCTTACTTCTTTCTTGCTAAAAGGGAGAGAAAGGATTGTAGCCAACTACATAAGATACAAGGCGCAGAAAATCGCACCCCTTCACGCCAATTAGCACGCGTACAGAGCGGGAAGCTCCACTAACACTGCTCTTACGGCTTAAACATCAAATTCCTAAGCTTCCCATTAGACTGACCCTTACGATGGAATAGGCATGTGAAATTAACATTGTCGAGAGCCACTAAGGCATCAGGTGGCTATATACCATGATCGTAGGGCCTGTTGTCACTTATGGAACGGTTTCTTAGACATCGAAGGCAACGCCGTCTTCGGTAGGTCTTCAACTATCGAAGCAGCAAAGACTCAAAGTCGTCTCAAAAAATGAAAGCCTTGGGAGTAGACACGCCACAGTGTTACGAAGAGGGTAAACTTCACAAAGAAGTTTAAACTTACATTCGGCAGTAAGGCGGAGTGGAGTAATTCCACTGACGGCTTGAAAATACCGGAGGCATTGGAGCAGGCATTGCGGGAGCGAATACCAAACTATCCATATCAACGTCGCCTGGAGTGGTTAAGAATGCTGCACCATATTAGTTCATAGGTCACAACGCAAAACCTCAATTATTTTCTATCTATCTACCTTTAGTAGAGATTGTGGGCATTACAGCATGTGCCTGGAATGGTGCATCCAACTTTTGCGCAAAACTGCAATTATTTTGCAAGTTCATGTGCATAGCACCTGCATTCAACTTAACTTGCAAGTTCATTAGCTCACAGACCACACACTCCGATAACATCCCTTGGTTAATATACGGCAGATTCTTAGGTTAGGTCAGGTTAGATGGCTAATCCCTCGACGTGGCGGAAGGATCTCACAGATCAGATTGTTGTCCAGTTAGAACTCCCATTACAATTGAAAGGTGAACCTTCCTGAGAACGAAGAGTTCTCTAGACTTCTTCCGATTTACCCCGAGCCAGAAGGACCTTGTGAGGGCATAGCTGGTGGTAGAAAAAGTGGATAACTTTAGTCAAAACAGAAAAAAAAATCAATTAGTAGGAATATACGAGTATCCGCACCATCAGAATTTTGATTAAACATTTAGAAACACAAAATTATAGTTGTCGGCAGAACAACATCTGAGTGATTAAGGAGATGAAAGTTTCCGATAATATTGCAATATTATATTTTACCAATGTGATGTACTGATTTTTACACCTCTGTCGAAAAATTACTTGCAGGAATAACTACTTCGGAATCATATTATACGATCAATAACAGATTATATTTTCACAAAACTCAGTTTGGCACCAAATACTTAATTCCTCTGGTTCACTTTAAACTCATTAATATATTAGGTATCAATCAGTTCGAATTCCAATTATACATACATACATACATGCATACAATAAGTGGAAGTCGGCGCAATACCGAGCATCTTGCGAATAGCAAATTATAGTCGAAATCCTCAGAACACGCAGGAGTTGGCAATCGCAGGAAAAATTACTCTCTAAAAGAGATACAGGATTCTACTATGTATGAGAATATGCTCTTAATGTGTGTGAGATTTTCTTAAGTTTCATTTTATTATGGATTCTCTAATTCAATCTATATTCTTGGTAAATAATTCATTGCAAAATTCTTTTATACCTTGTAAAGTGTATATTAAGTTTCTCATGAAGATGGTAAGCCCAGAGAAAAACATTAAAGGCCCTATAAAATGTATGTATAAATGTAGGCAAGACAAACTAACATTAACATTTTTTTCTGTTATTAACACTTTTATGTCAATAAAAAAATTATATTTGTGTACTCGTGAGGACTGTCCTCCTTGAACCCCCATTTTTAATCAGTTACATTATTTTCTCACTTGCAGAGCGAAAGTGCTGGAGTGCTCCGCCAAGGAGGATCAAAACGTGACTGACCTCTTCAAAACGTTGCTGTCTCTATCGCGATTTCTGCCCGTCGGGAGCAATAATGACGGCACGAGTGGACTCAAGCGACGCTCTTCGGCATATGTTAGTGCATCGTCAAGTAGAAGTAAGTACTCTCACTCATAGCCAAATTGACACAGCACAAGCAAACTGAGCGTGCTTAGCAAAGACAGACGAACAGCACCAGCAGAGATAGTAGTGGTAATGGAAAAAAAAGAAGGGCGCAAAAGACACAAGATGAAAATTAAACGAAGATTAGTAAAATTAAATTCAATTGCAAGTGACACGCATTAGTCACTTGCTTGGCGGCCTAGATAGCCTCAATGGTACCGTTGTGTAATTGTTAGTGACAACGGCGGACCAGTAGCAACAAGCAACCACTTAATTGCAACCGTGTGCATTCGTTCTTTAAGTAAATTATGCTTCTTCTCACGCTCAGCGTGTCATCTTACAACGCTTTCCGTGTGGCAATATGGAGGCGGTTTTCTGGCTGGTGCCGTGTCTTCCAATTGCTGATTTCACTTTTGCTGCTTTGACAAATTAATGCAAATTAAATTAAATTCACTCCACTCTTTTACTGAGCAATTTTTTTATCCCACCGAAGGCGTCCAACTTAATAGATATACTACGAGTATATATCTACATTATTTAAAGAAATAAAATTTCGACAAGGAGTAATGGTATTGTAAGAGGTCTGTGGAGTATTTGGGGTGTCCTCACTACAAATTTGAATTCAAAATTTTCCATTACGTACAGCTATTTTTCATTTTAGTAAATAGTGGTGGTTTGACCCCCAACACGCCTTGACTTCTTCTTTATTGGTGTAGATACCGCGTACGCTGTTTCAGCCAAGTTTACAACAGCGCGCCTATCGTTCTTCCTTTACACGGTTTGGCGCCAATTGGAGATTTCAAATGTAGCCAGGTCCTTTAGCAATTTAGAAATCAGCGAAGAATTTGTGTGTGTCGATCCTTTTTCACGGGTCTTTTCCAAGATTTGGCGCATGGTGAATATCTGGTAAGTTGTTGACTTTCCAGGCCTGAAGCCACATTGATAAGGTCCAACCAGTTTGTTGACGATGGGCTTTAATCTTTCACACAGAACCTTATATGCGATGTTGAGGAGGCTTATCCCAAGGGAGTTGCTCCTTATAAGTTCTTCGCCGCCGTATTTGAATAGCTCGGCAAGCATTCCATCGGCCCCCACCGCTTTGTTGTTCTTCAGACAAATAATTGTTAATCGAATTGTGGGACAATGGAACAACGTCCGTCCCATCGTCATCAATTGAATAATTGGGTTCACCATCTCTTATGCTTTCACTGCCATTCAGCAGGCTTGAGAAGTGTTCCATAATTTCAGTTTGCTCTGGGTCTTAGTCACTAGTTTTCGAGAATTACTCCAGTCTACCAGCTGTCAAGCTCTTCATACTCACGCATTTCGGCCTCCAAAGCGGTATCCCCGGAGCAGTCGTTTGAGTTTGTTGAATAGGCAGAAGTCACACCGAGCTAAGTCAGGTGAATACGGTGAATACGGTGCTTGCGGCATGATATTGGTTGAAAATTTGGCGAAAAACTAACGACAAATTATTGCAATATGCGACTGTGCATTATCGTGGTGCAAAAACCAAGAGTTTTCAGTCCATAATTCCGGCCTCTTTTTACGAATAGCTTCGCCCAAACGACGAATAACACTCAATTAGTATTCCTTGTTGACAGTTTGATCGGTCTAAAGGAGTTCGGTGTACATCACACTTCAATAATTGAAGAAAACTGTCAACATAAGCTAGATTTTTGACCTGCTTTGGCGTGTTTCGGCTCACCTTTGCCACTATATTCGGCCGACGATTATCTGTTTCCATGTCATAAGCATAGATACAGAGCACATCTCTGACTAGTAACCGTCAATCGTCAATGCGTCAAGAGGTTCTTAATATCCTAGAAATTAAAAAAAAAATGCCAATCTTTTGTTACCTAGGCTTTATTACTTTTCTCAGACTGAGTCATCGTATTCACATCATTTGTCATATATCCGCATTTCACATGCAATCTGGGAACTTATTTTCTTTAACGTACGAGGTGTGTTCAAAAATTAACCAAAATTCTTACGACATTAATGGTGTCCGCGTATAAATGGTCCCCTTTCGATATTATGCACTTATGTTAGTGCTTATGCCAATCGTAAAAACACTTCTTAAACTCGATTTGTATAGCCCATAGCACTTTCAGCGATATTCATCAATATTGTAAAAAGGTCTCTTTATTTTTGGGTATAAAAAAAAGTCACATGAAGCCATGTCTGGTATGTGGAGGCTAAGGCATTGTTACAGTATTGCTTTAATCCAAGAATTCACGAACAAATTCCCTGATCCATTTCTTTTAGCAAACCAAAGTCACCAAGTTCATAAAAATACGTCTAACCTTAGCAGCTATTACAGACAAAGTAAGCAATGAACATAGCATTTTCACGTACTTCAGAGACATGACATGTATATCAACATAAAACAAAAAAATGACAATTCATCTCTCCAAAATTTATTGTTAGAATTCTCGTTATTTTTCGAGCACACCTAATAGGAACAAACATTTCATTTCCAGCGATTAATTTAACTCTCATACATAAGACCAATGTAATTTCGCTCTTCACTACACTGCGTCTGAGAAGACCCAAAAAGTTACAAGCATTTACATGATGTTTTCACCTTTATTCATATGGACAATTCGCATCGCTTAACCAAGCACCAGCAGGCAACAGCCGGCCGGTAAAACTCAAACATTTACACCGTTTGGTAAAGCATTCGCCGCTGTCACAACGCCACAATCTGCTCCGTAGCCTCCGTTCCTCGCGTAGGTCTCTGGTATTCATTTCAACTCTCGTGCTTTTGTTTCCTCCTCTTTCCTTTTCCTCTTTAATGATTGTTTTTCATATTTTTGTGCCTGTGTGATGGTCGCAGCGTCTGCAGAGTTGCCACACAAATTCGATTGCAGCGAATACAGCGCCAAGAGCGGTTATAGCACCGAGATCCACGACATACATAGATGTGTGCCGCTGCAAGAGCTACAAAGGTTGCCATAGCATTTCCAGTTGCCACCAGAGTTCAGTATGCCAGTGCTTTCGTGCGTTTCTTCGTATTTTCTTTGCGCTTTTACTTTTGCACCGCCTGTCATGGTCACAGTTTAGCACCTCTCCACCTTTTGCACTACGTTGCACTCTGAGGTTCCATATTTCACCACATTTTGCTTCACATCGCTGCTACTGCTTCTTCTTCACCCTCTGCTCTTGTATTTACCTGCAATTTGTTGTTGTTATTATTTACGTTTATTGCTACACTTGCAACTTGCCATTCATTAGTTTTGTGTTTTACTCTGTGTGGACCGTTGCATGCAGCCTGCAGGTACAGTTATTTGGCGGTGTTGTTTTGTCGCCGAGTATTTTACTGGAAATCAGTAAAATGCTCACGCAATCTCAACTATAACAACATATAAATATGTATATTTACAGGGGCGGTTTGATAAATCAGAATTAAAATGCAACTCTGCTCTTCTCAAATGGCACTAGACTGCTGTCAAATTTTGTGGGCAGTGAATTGTTCCGTAGAGCATTTTTTATTTTTTTTCTTTTCATTTTAATTAATTTTCAAAAATTTCACCAAAGACCAAATGGATCACATTTCATACACCTTTTAGAGTTGCCTTGTATTTTAAAAATGTACTAATAGTTTAGCAGAAGCTCTCTTTATTTAGACCCTGTCAAGCGATCGTATCACTCGTCACATAATATACTCTAAATTCTTTCATAAGTTCATCTTAAGTTTACATCAGTTTCTGAGCATTTTCAACTTACAACTTTGACCTTCGGATATAATTGTATATCCAAGTGCCAATAAGACAAAGAACCGCTCGAAGTAATTAAAATAGTGCTGCCGTTCAGGCAAATGTTGCTGAAGACCGCAATTTGTCGATTCCAAGACGTTCCCAAGAATTGGACTGTCTCAAACCACAACCTGGCGGATTTTGAGAAAGGATTTAAGCTTGCATCCGTATAAAGAATTGTTCTCACTCAAGAACTCAAGCCATTGGACCACCGTGAACGCTGTGAATTTGCTGACTTTGCCTTAAAAAAACTTGAAAATGATAATGATTTTTTTAATGAAATCATCTTCTCCGATGAGGCTCACTTTCATCTGAGTGGTGCGGTAAATAAATAAAACGGTCGATTCCGGTGCGAAGAAAATCCACAAATTATTCATGAACAATCATTACATTCACCTAAACTGACAATTTGTTGTGGTTTTTGGTCTAGTGGTATCATCGGTTCGTACTTTTTTCGAAATTATGCTGATGACTCAATTAGCAATCCAATGGAGAGCGGTATAGATAGATGGCAACCAACTTTTTATGGTCACAATTAGAAGAAGTTGATCTTGACAACATTTGGTGCCAACAAGGCTAGGCCACGTGCCACATGGAATGTCAGCAACCGAATTATTGCGAAAAAAGTTTGGAGATTTGATTATTTCAAGAAATTATAACATTAAATGGCCTCCAAGAAGTTGTGATTTAACACCATTAAACTACTTCCTCTGGGGTTATTTGAAGTCATTGTTTTTAGCAATAAACCAGATTCTCTTCAAGTTTTTGAATGTGCTATTCGTGACACACGACTTGATTTAGTGGAAAAAGTACTCGAGAATTGGGTTCATCGAATTCGTTCTTGCAAGAAAAGTCGTGTAGGCCATTTGAATGTTGATTTAGCCATGTCCGCCTGTCTGTATATACGCGAACTAGTCCGTCAGTTTTTGAGATATTGTTCTCAAAATATGCTAACGTCTTTTTTTCCCAAGGAGCTGTTGGTTTATGGGAACGTTTGAAATCGATCTACACTAGCATATAGCTGTCATACCTCCAAAGCAGAAGTGTATTTTTCGAATAAAGTGTTTCAAATCGAATCACTATAGCGTATAGCTGTCATATAAACTTATAGCTTCGGTGCAAGCTAAGTTAACGTTTTTTTTTACTTTTTTTTCAAAAGCGTAGTTCTGTTGTATACTTTAATCAAAGGTACAAGTTCAAGCTTTGCACTAAAATTTTTGAACAATGGTTTTTCAGAACTCGTTACTAGATTTTGTATATGTATAACTCTACTAAAAAGGCTCACGTGCCTTCATCTTACCGTTTACCTCTAAATGGCAATCTCCTTAAGCATTTGTCAGGCTTCAGCATTACCTCTATCGACTTATCTATTATTGGCATAGAGTTTGATAAATTTATCTTATTCGTGATCGGATTTTGGTTTATTCCCAATATTATTCTACGTTCTTCAATTAATGATCCGCTTTTGTTATATTTTTAAAACACTGTCTTCTCAAGCTGCCACTGTACTTATTTTATTCAGACATGCAATTATTCAGCAGTTAAATAAGGTAACCGTGGGTAGCGCCACCGCAATTCGGTTGCTGAATGTTGCTTTTAATTTCTTGCTAGCAGTGATTTGTCGCAGGAAATTGCTTGCCACAAAGTGCGACATTCAGGCATTCCACGAAGCGATGTTGTTTTTGTTATTATATTTTAAATTTCAAAGCACATATTCAACGAAACGAAAATATTCAAATTGCAAATATCAGCGGTTCTTTTAATAAGCTAAAAATGGTTGCTGCAATTCACCATTTTTATATATAATTAGCTTGATTGGCTGGTTTTGGTTAAAATATTAACATTATTTTGGAATATTTGCTAATATACCTACATGAACTGGTTTTAAAATATAACTTATACGACATGGTGGACATACTATATACTACTTTATATGTGGACCCTTTAGAAATATTCCTTCTTCAAAATGTTTGTGATTTTTCAATTTATTTTTTAATTTATTATGCATTTATCAGGGGAGTTTTTCAAGGGAGGACCTAAAGTAACCCCATATTAACAGATCAATCATTAGTTTAATGTTCAATCTTCAAGCCTTCATTTGTAAAAGACAGTCTTAAAAAACAAACAAACAGCCGTCAAGAACTTGAGGATTTGATGACGAATCAATTTCTTATCTCTTTTTGTTTTCATGACGAGCACATGAGCTACATAAAGCATTTCACCTATGTATATGGTCACACAAGGTCCAAAAATATCTTACTGATATTGTTGTTGTTAGATAACCTTGCATGGGCGGTAAAGTTCCGGTTGGTTTTCATCGAAGTCATCTACCGATGGGCACAGAAAACGTGCTGTTTCGACGGTTCGGACGATAGTGAGAGAGCTGTTAGATGAAAGGGGTTTGCTGGGCATTCAAAGAGGTGGTTAGAGACATGCGGGAACTCATTGCATGATGGGCATATATTTGGCATGTCGAAGTCGATTCAGAATAAATAGGAGTTTAACTTGCTACAGTATACAAAGTCCGGTGTGCTTAATGTGGGTATCTGCTAACGACAGCCTTCCCCACGGAGCACAAAAGCACATGAGATCAAATCAATGCGTTGATCAACGCCTTGAAAATACCAAACATTTTGAGTACCGAATGGCAGTGTGGAATGTACACACTAACCAACTTGGTACAATTCGAGGCTCATCTAAAATCTCTGCCGAACTTTGGGTTCGGCACCCGGTTTTAACCCCAACCACCACGATACTCCTTAAGGGGTCAGTCCGATTGAGCAGGTTGGAGTGAACTCCAAAGGCTTCTACCAGAATTAAATCTCTGGTCAGACGTCGTAGCCAAAACTACCACCAGTTGAACTTCCACACTTCTATGAACTGAGGACCAAGGGTTGTACCCCTGGTTGCGCAAGGGTCACTCTAGATTCAAGCAGTAACTCGAGCTCGTCTGCAATGTTCGACTCCAAGTACGCCATTCACATAGGGAGAGTCGGTGAGAGTGTTAATGGTCCCACACTAAATGGTGGTCTGAAGTGAGTTGCGTACGAAGTCTGGTCGGCGCACTGTCCGATGCCGACGACGTAGTCAAGGAAAGACCTGCGGATGTTTCTAGAAATCGGCTTCGCTTCAAGCAAACAACTGCAGAGATGGTTTCCACGAAAACACTGTGGATTTTGTTGGGGAGAGTGTTATGTTCCTTCCAGAAAAAAAGTGAGAGAGATCGGTGGGATGCAGTTTACTTTTGAGCACAAGCCATCGATTCTATTACCCGTCGTTAATATCGCGTAATCATCCCTCTTGTCGTTGAGGGACTTTTGAAATGTAGATATTTGGCAGTAACCAAAAGAGAAAACCACACTGCGGGACCCCTGTATAAATATTCTCAATTTAGAGTTTTTACCTCGAAACAGTACAGACGATTGTCGATCGCTCAGTTCATACAAGGAGTAAACCAAGTAATTCTCAACCCTGGGCGGAGCATGTATTGTCCAATGTCCTCAAGTAGCGTTGTTTGTTTGGGTGTGGCTCTCACAGTATGCGTTTTGGTTCAGGTCATACGTGAACGAACCTGAACTTCTTCCCTACCAAGAACTAACAACTAATCAGCATTCCTCAAAATTAATTGGAACATATTGCTATCCGATTCGTCATGCATTTTAATCCAATTTAGGCAAGTCAAACCTTATGACAACTAAAGAGTTTTCTATTTCGTGGTTGCCTACTTTTTAAAAGGAAAAAAACAGAAACTTCAAGTTTAGCAGGGAATATTTATTATCCTTTGAAAAAAACATTATTTTTCACTTTTTTTTAGGATTATCTCTTTCAAATGTTGGTCGTGGCTCCAACTCAAATGGTCTATCCCTTCATTCCAATTTACGATGACTCGTTTCGACTCCATACTGCCGAATGACACGGATCACGTTTTGCTGCAAGCCTTGAATCAAAGCGTATAGACTTTAGACTCTACATATCCCCACAGAAAAACATCTAGCGGTGTGATATCACACGATATTGGTGGCTAATCTAACGGCCCAAAACTTTAAATTATGTGCTCGCTCGATTTGTGGGAAGTGGCGCCGTCTCAGGCATCAAATAGTCGGTTATCATGACGCGACAACGGTCACAATTGACTGTTACGCTCTCGCTGGCATTATTACAGAAAACTTTTCAAAAGTCCCTAGGGCGAAGCGATGTCGCATGGGAAAGTCGAGCGGCTGCAGTTATTACACATTCTGTATTTTGAACGCTTTCAATTTAAGATCTCGACGTAAAATGCGCCAAGTCGGTCCATTAGTCAGTCTGAGTTGCTGCAAACGACGCCAAAACGGCTCTCTACGGTTTTCTTGTTCACCCTCAGCTACGACTGCTATATTTTCTGCACTGCGTGCCGAGCGTGGTCTATTCGGTCGAATATTATCCAATAATGTATGCTGGATCTCAAGATGGGTGATGGTGTTGCGAAAAGTATGCTCAGTAGGCCGAATACTATGTTGACCATAAGTTGAGCGAAGCGCGCAAATTACAATCTTTTCAGAACGTGAATTTTCTTAATAAATTTCCTTATAACTAGCCCCTTTAGCTGCTATTGCGTCGCTCTAAAATAATTGCTCTCTATTGCATACAATTTATGCTTTACTCACATTCATTATTGGCTTGCCTCGCTGCTTTATCTCCTCTCATAATTTAATATATTTATCACTTGATACTTTTAATTAAGAACTTCAAGCAAAAGCAATACGCTTACTCACTCGCTCGCTCGCTATCTGACTTGCCGACAAATGAGCAAGCAATCGCGGGCTTCTAGCGACATAATCGACTTATTGGCTAATAAGTAAGAACAACATGCAGCAGCTGACATACAAAGCGCTTTTATGTGGTCATCGGTTACTTTTAGGTTATTGTTTGTGCAGTAGTTGAGGTAGCGTTGCCACAGTCACCAGCTGTAAGTGGCTGTAGTGGATAATAATCCTTCCATTGAAAGCCAATGAACGTAGTAATCAGCGGTGCGCCACTTATAGACCAGTATGTGTATACCATTACATTGCTTGATCACTTGGCTACAGCTGGTTTAATATTTTTACCACATGTATTTAATTGAAAATATTATATTACTTTCACCGTCACCTTGATAACGAAAATGCGCTCAAATCAAATTATAAATTGTTAAATTAAGATGAATATAAAGTGTACCGGTCTATTCGTGAAGCTCAGTCAATGCGCTCACAAACATATAAATCAATAAAAGCACAGTTTGTCCCATTTTGTCCTATAATAACTGAAACATTATAGCTAGCATTGTTAATTCAAAAATACTCAAATATGCTTTTTGTTGCTAAAAAAGTTTTTTAAATTCAAAAAAAAAAAAAAAATATTAAATACATAATAAACTCTAATCTATAAAGATAAATCTGATGGAAAAAATAATATGGAGATTAATGCAGTTCATATCCTCTCTTTACATGAGGTTACTCATACGACCCGTCGAACTACATTGTGTACTTTAGACGGTGGGGCGTATGAGTAACATATTGTAAAACATATCGTCACCTAAAATGCAAAACAACGTATCAGCAAAAAAATCGAAATTGAGTTTTTATTGATTAGGATCGAGTACAATATACGAGGGCTGCTATATTTATTCTGGCCTAGGGCAACACTAAGTGTTGCCAGGTGCAATCTGACATTTCCATTGGAAAGTTTGACATTTTTAGCATAACATCACTCAGAACGTTTTGTCATTTAATCGTGAATTGTTTTATTTACAGGGAATTAAAAAATTCATATCGGCCAAAAAATGGAATTAACTCGTGAACATTTTCGTGCGATCATTTTTCACAACTTTCGACGTGGATTATCACGACAAGAGTGCATCGATGAACTAAAATCTTTGTATGGCTATGAAGCACCATCCTATAGAACTGTGAAAAACTGGTACAACGAATTCAATCGTGGTCGACGCTCGCTCAAAGACGAATTCCGTGAAAGTCGTCCAAAAACAGCCGTTGTGCCAGAAAACATCGATGCCGTACGTGAACTGATAATGCAAGACCGTCATGTAACATACCTTCAGATAGAGGCATGCCTATGCATTTCTCCCACAAGCATACATTCGATATTGCATGAACACCTGGCCGGAAGAAAGGTTTTTTCTCGTTGGATCCCGCACAATTTGACAATCGCATGTTAAAAAAGGCTCGTGTGGATTGGTGTAAAGAAATGCTGAAAAAATACGATCGCGGTGCTTCAAAAGCCGCTTTTCGGCTGTCACAATATCTACTTCCTCCCTGTTTTTAAGGGCAATCTCTGACGCAATGCGATGCGATATAACGGCGTTAATTTCTGCTTTGCTATCGACATGTTCCTGCGTTGTTGGCTACGTCAGCAACTTTTGAACCACAAAGACCTGAGAGAAACTTCAGTACTCCGGCAGCTTAAAATGTCGCCTGTGATCTAGCTCTATGAAATGGATCTCGCCGCCCACTTCATCAGTCATTTTTGATACGTACGTTTACGCCTACCACATTATTTTTGCGTGACTTGAAACCTTCTCTCCCAGATAAAGCGCGAGAGTATTAGTTTTCTTTACCGACCCCCTTGCTCTTCAGCTATGTCAGATTTTGACCTTTAAATTTATAAAAAAAAATGCAAACATCCATGTTTATGGTCTTATTTTTATATTTTTATCTTTATCTTATACAAATAAACGTTCTTTCACAAAAATTCGTTTACACTTGCCTTCTTATATCCTAAATGCACTGTATTCTGTTCTAGACCAAAAGTATTGAATTAACACATAATTTTTATTTATTCTGATATTATGAATGAATACAAGCATGTGTCTGCGTTAATAAATCACTGCAAGGTCATACACGATGAAGGCAACCGCCGCACAATAGCCTGAAATTATTATATAATTTTCAATTAAATGTTAATTAAGCAATAAATGAATCAGTGCACTAAAAACAACAACAAAAATACAGCAGCGAAGCACAAAGTGACGTATAACTCGACATTTTTTGTGGCATACTCAGTTGGTGCTTGGCGCTATCGCACATAATTGCTATTGTAATACAGTTCGTATTGTTTGTTGGTATTGCTGTAGTTGGGTTTTTTGCATTTTTGCCATGCGCTTAAGTGACCAATGCACTTTCATCTTCACTTTGCTCTTGCATTATTACCAACGCTCCGAGCACATGTCCTTCCGTCTGTCCATCTTTGTACGCCAGTCCATTCGTCCGTCTGTCCGTCCGTCTGTTCACTTGTTTGTCTACTTTACTGACATGTGCGCACACTGTGGACCAACGAAATGCCGGCAGCAAAACAAAGGGAGGCCGCAACAACCGCCTACTCGCCACTCGCAAGTGCATTCAAGTGCATTTCAAACTAAAACATATTTACATATGTTCATATCAATGTGTATATAACAGTTCAGTTGAAGAACCCCGGCTTTTTATCCAACATAGTTCCCTTCCAGAATTATACACTGATTATAGCGATCCGCACACTTTTCGATATCATTTTTGTAGCACAATTTGTTCTTTGCTTCAAAATAGGCCACAGTTTCGGCGATCACCTCTTCATTCGACGAAAATTTCCTCCCAGCAAGCATTCTTCGGAGATCTGAGAACAACAAATAGTCGCTGGGGGCCAGATCTGGAGAATATGGTAGATAGGAGAGCAATTCGAAACCCAATTCATCGATTTTTGAAATCGTTTTCACCCATTTGAGACACGGCGCATTAGCTTGTTGAAACAGTACTTTCTTCAAATGCGGTTGTATTTTGGCGATTTCGTCATTCAAACGCTCCAATAACGCTATGCGCTGTTGATGGGTTTGCCTTTTTTAAGGTATTTAATAAAAATTATTCCATACGCTTCCCAAAATACAGACGCCATAACCTTTCATGCCGACTGTTGCGTTTTTCCATGCTTTAGGGCGGGTTCATGGTGTGCAGTCCACTCGGCTGACCGTCTATGAGTCTTCGGTATAAAATTATGGAGACTTTTCATTCATTGTCACCTATCGACGCAAAAACCCGGGTATATTACGCTTGAACACCTCCAAACACTGCTGCGAATCATCAACTAGTCGTTGTTTTTGGTCAAAACTGAGCTCGCGCGGCAGCCACTTTGACCTTGAACTTCCACATATCCAATTATTCATGAATGATATGACTTACTATACATATTCAGTTGATATTTTTAGACTGGCTGCTATCTCGAGCAAATCACTTTCCGGACATCCAAAATTATTGTGTGGACTTTTTTGGTGTTCTCGTCGGTAATAACCCCTTTTGAGCGTGCACGGCGTTCACCGTCTTCGGTGCTCATTCCTCCACGTCTAAACTTAGCATAACAATCCTTGGTAGTTGGTTTTCCTGGGACAGTGTCCGTAAACTCGCCATCAAGCCGCAAAACCTTGGCTGTATTCAAAATCAAATAATTCACAAACCAATCATCCCTCAGTTGTTAATTCATTCATTCATTCATTCATATGTATCAGGCCAGGGACTTTTCAATTGACTTCTTATGTATGGATATATAAGCAATATGTGTATGTGCGAGGGTGTGCGAGAATGAATGATTTGAAGTGTATGGTGAGTCGGCCAGCGGCACTTCATTTATTTATATGCAGACATGCGCACATATCTACTCATATATCGTTCTCTTGCGGAAGAGTTCCACATACAAGTCTATAATTATTTGTGTGGGGCCAGGTGAGGGTTGCAAATATACAAATATAAAATCTGTAGGCCACATTCTCATGCTCACAAATATTAATATAATTCCTCAAACATGTAAGACGTGGTTAGCCTACACCACAATCCCCGTAACCATATTGAAACTCTCTCTCTCCCTCTATTTGAATTGATTAACGTGGATTGCTGCAACTTGGCTGCACCGATCGGTCAATGCAAAGCAGACACAATCATGCTATGGTAGAGTCATTTATACATATTTACATTTAAAGTTCAAAAACTGATCGCTGAGGGACCATCTTAGAAAGATTTCCTACGTTAAGCCCTGAAATATGTCACTAATATGTTTAGTTAATGCAGGAAGTGTACTAGGAATCTACCAGCTGTTGTTGTTATTATTGTTGTCGAGTTCACCTAAGCACTATTGACTACAATATTTTAACATTTCCAATGTCAAAATATTTGGGAGGATAAAGCCCTCGGTATCAATGAGTGGTCATGGCGCTGTAATTATAGGATGATACTATTATGATACAAGTGCTGAATAGCAAAGTTTCCAGCAGTCATCAAAGATGTATTTCTCATAGAGCGCTTCCAGCTGCAGACAAAGATAAAGCTCTGATCACATTTCTGTGAAGAAAAATCTGTATATAAAATGGCTTCGATGTGACTAAAATCTTGTAGGATCACTCTTTGTCGGAGTAACAGCAGACACACATACAAAACAGTAATAAAAGTTCGTCTAAACAAGTAACATAAGTAGATAATCATAGGAATTTCATTACAAATCATAGAATCTTTGACATTTGTGACCAATTTTCGAAATTCTCGACATACTTCGGATCTCCTACTTCTACTCAAGCACCTAAACAGAATGAAATTCGAAACCAATTTGAGCCAATTTTATCCCTGATTCATTAACTTTTAAAAAAAATTATCTGACATTTCATGATAACTAGAAAGAATTTAAGAATATGTAATAGTCAATTTATAAACATAAACGACAAAGCGGACTATTTTTGTGATTGCTTTTATCAACGACGGAATTCCAAGTAGTGCTTACGAAGCTTCCCTACAATAGCTCTTTTGAGCAGATTGTCTGGACTTTCAGCGTAATCGTACAGGCTTGTTATGCAGCTTACAAGGTCACGCATAGCTTGATTAATATGTCTCTGACCAGACATCATAGTTTCAAGCTCCTTGATTTTTGTGCCCAGTTTACAAAAAATATTGACAGTTTCACTGCTCTGCACTTGCTCAGATTTTCCTTCGTTTTTGCCTTTTGGAGGCGTTCTCAAAATGTTTGAATTTCTCCGAAAAACTATTTTCAGAGGCCATGGCTCTGCCAGAAAATATTTGGGAACACCTGTAATGGTTATGTTTAGTCCTTTGTCCTAAAACCTTGGTTGCTTCTTTTTTAATGGCTCACAATGCTGTAACCAAAGGCAAAGCGAAGAAGGAGAAACAGCTGATAGAGCAAAAAAAGACAGCAGATTAAAATTAAGTAAACGTTTTGATTCGCTGTTATAAGGAGAAAAATCTAATTTAAATTTTATTTTATGTTATTTACCACGAAAAGACGCAAGAAAGTAAAAATAAAATTTCTAATACTAAGCAGATTTTACTTATCTGTTTTCGCAAATGTTTAGGGATTACAAAGATTCCCGTCTATCGACCCTATTTAATCGTGTGAAGGTCACAAAGTTAAAATTCATATAATTCTTTCATTTTTTTCTCTACACAAATCAAGTTCCAATGAATACTTATATTCAGATCGAACTTGGTACAAATAGTGTGCCATCTCTAGTGTAGAAATTCTCAAAATATAACATATCTATTCAAGCCGCCTCATATCGAATATATGGATCACAGTGCGTATGATTGATCGTTTACCGAAAATATTGGTCTATCTGTGAGATGGTGATTCAAATTTGAAGAAAGTATTACTTTGAAAATAAAGAACGCTCACGGAGTTGCTGAAAGAAAAAAGAAACGGTTTCATTATCGTGTATATTGCCCATCGGTAAAAGAATCCAGAGGTTATAAATTCCGTCCAGAGTATGAGGATATGCTCGATTGTAGTTAATGCTTTAACTAAGGGGTTATATACAGTTTTTATTTCATTTTCTTAATATATACTTACATATATATGTTTGAAAATACACACAGAAAATTTAAAATCATTCCGGTGAATGTTTTCGAAATTGCACGCAAATTTGAAAAGGCGTTTCAGAGTACTTGCAAGTACATTAAACGCGCTTTTCTCAAAATAGTGTTTTCAAAGTCGGTGTAACCAAAGGCAATGCGAAGAAATAGAAAACCTAAAATAAACGTTTTGTCATAACTAAGATTTGCCATAAAATAAACCATATTAAAGTAAAATTTGGCACATCACGCCACAAGGAAATTGTAAGAGAGGGAAACATATTTGGACGAATACAATGCTAAAAAGAGGATATATTTTTTTGATCAGTGGGCTGACTGGTATTGGTTTGTGTCCTACTAAGCATTTTTTAAATCTTGAACAAAGGGAAAAATCTATTTAAATTTTATTTTATGTTATTTACAACCAAAGTCTAAGAAAGTAAAAATAAAATTTTCTACAAGCAGATTTCCATATCTGTTTTCAAAAATGGAAGAAGGGATTACAAAGATTCCTGTCTATCGATCCTATTTTATCCAAAGGTATGTTAAAATCCATAAAATTCTTTTTTTTTTCTCTAACAAATCAAGTTCCAATGAATACTTATATTCAGATCGAACTTGGTACAAATAGTGTGCCATCTCTACTGTACAAATTCTCAAAACATAACATAACTATTCAAGCCGCCTCACATTGAATATAAGGATCACAGTGCGTATGATTGATCTTTTACCGAAAATATTGGTCTATCTGTGAGATGGTGATTCAAATTTGAAAGTATGCCCACTTTGGAAAATAAAGAATATCTCAGGAGTTACTACAAGAAAAAGAAATTTCATTAATGAATATTGCCCATCGGTAAATATTTTCTTATGACCCTGATGACATGTACGTTAAATATGGGTGAAATCGGTTTTATTTAATTTTCACAACCACGCCTTCTTGAAAATATAGCGCTAGAAAATTTAAAAATTCCATCTGATGCCTTTTCTGTATAATACGAGTATAAACATTAGGAACCAATGATGATAGCGGAATAAAACTTACAAAAATACGGTATTTTTAAAAATAGTTTGTAAAGTTTGACGGATAATGAAATCTCGATTATCACTTTGTGATGTGAGAGTATAAAATGTTCGGTGACACCCGAACTTAGCCCTTCCTTACTTGTTTTGCAAACATCATTTTCTCTTCAAGAAGCTGCTCATTTGTCGGAACGGCCGATATCGGACCACTATAACATATAACTGCCATACAAACTGAACGATCGGAATCAAGTTCTTGTATGGAAAACTTTCACATTTCACAATGTATTTTCAGAAAAATTTGGCACAGGTTATTTTCTAAGGCACCAATGTAATCTCCGAAGAAATTGTTCAGATCGGCTAACTGTAGCATATAGCTGCCATACAAACCGAACGATCGGAATGAAATGCTTGTAAGGAAAACTTTCGCATTTGACGTGGTATCTTCACGAAATTTGGCATGGATCACTGCTTAAGGTAATAACATAATCTCCGAAAAAACTGTTCAGATCGGATTACTATAGCATATAGCTTCCATACAAACTGAACATATAGTTACTAAAAGAAATGCACCTGTGAAGGGTATATTAGCTTCGGTGCAGCCGAAGTTAACGTTTTTGCTTGTTTAATAAGCAAGTTGCTCGAGTATAAAATATTCGACTCTACCCGAACATAACCCTTTCTCACTTGTTGTTAATATTACTTGCATTCTATTTCTTAAAGTCAAACTTAAATCAATTTTGATTTAGTGTAATAGAAAACCAAAGTAATAAACGCAGTCGTGCGATCGCCAAGGCACACGTGAGTGAATTTTAAAAATTTCGAGAAAAAAACTTTACAATGAACGAACACGAACACGGGTCGAAATTTTTTAAACACTCAAACACATATAATACACGCTTTATATAGTGCTGAATTTTGCATGTTTTACACGCCAGCGGCACGAAATACATATGAAAAAAATGCATATATTCACGGATGACTAAATCAGAGTTTAAGCTGAAAACCTAATAACGCACACACTCGCACGGGCAGTCAAGATTCAAAAAAACGTTTGAAAGAGGTTGCTACATGATAAAAGCATAAAACCCCATATAAAAACATATATGTACATATAGGTTTCCATTGTTGAGTGTATGTGTATGTGATATGTGGAAAAGTCTTTAAATTTTGTGGGAGTCGGTTTCGACACGTGTTTGCATACATAGACTTTTCACACGAAAAGCGCACATGCCAAAACGCGTCTGCCTTTGCGGGTTTGTGTAAACACATGTGTGTGTTTATATGTTTATTATTATTAATCCCGTTGCAAATGCGTCACATGTATCGCAAGATTTCAGTCAAGCAGTCAGGCAAGTGACTTCACTTCATTGTCTAGAAAACCCGAGTAATTTAAGTGAAAAATTGAAAAGAAACGAAAAGTGGTGCTCAAACGAAAAGAGAATTTATTTATGGTGAAAATATCATAAAATATCGATAAGTTGGAAGAAAGAACGACAAGGCTTTATGCGTTTTGATGCTCTTTTGAAGAAAGGATTAACCGCAATTTAAAGAGACGCACTTACACATACACGCTACATGTTTGTATCTTCGTCGCTACAAAGTAAATTAATTTCCAAGCTTTTCTCGAAAATTTTTAGAAGTAGATTTTGGTAGATTTTTTTGGTTGTTGGTAAGGTCATTTACCCTCCCATTTGGATATACCCATTTAATTTTTTATGGACGATACATATATTACGGTCTATCACAGCGGTGATATTATTTACAAAAAATATGCCTATATTAAAGACTCTTGCTTAGTGTGTAAAGTAGGAATTCTATTCTAAAATAAGTTTACATAAAAGACTATACAATTTTTTCCGAGATACATTAAACTTCAATATGTAATATTTTTGATCCATACATGTCAAAGGAACAGGTCACAGGAATACTCTCTATTTTTATACTCTTGCCACATGTCGCCGAAGCGCCATAACGAAGCCGCAAATTAAGATAAAGAACTCAAATCTTTCCCAACGACTCACGTTAAGGAGGAGTGGGGAGGGGAGGCAATTGCGTCTTAGAAATATTCAAAAATTGGGCGCGACCCCGCTCCCTAATAAGTTTAATGTATTTATCTTCTTTTTCTTTATTGAAACGATTATAGACGTATAACAGGACGCGGATGCTTTCACTGACGTTCAGCCAGCTGGAGAAGTGTTTCCTCCATAACTTTAGTATGCCTTGGGCATCAGTCAGTAGATCACCTCTGAGGGTTCTACAAGAGTATCCTGCGGATACCACATCTTTTCATAGAATTTACGAGCATTACCCTTGTCGGCCTGTTTGTCAAGTTCTTCGTACTCACGTATTTCGGCCTCTCCTATTTTTGTCTGCAAGTGCGTCTCGCTTTCTTCTTCAACTCTCGGTATCTATCCCATCCCGCATGTGTTGTGGTCGATCGCAACGTTGCGAGGTAGAGGCAGTCTGTTTTCTTTCCACGCTGTCGCTCACGACACTTCTCATCGTACCAGCTGTTTTTTTGCCTTTTACGAAAACCAATAGTTTCATTTGAAACTATATGTAAGGAGCTTGAAATGCCCACAGTTCCCTTATACTGAGTTGCTGATGAGTGCTCTCAGAGAGCAGTAGTGCAAGTCGAGTAGAAACTCGTTCGGCTATCTGTTGTGGTTTCAGGTTTTTGACGTTTTGACCTTCCTTGTATTTTTGATGTGCATTTTGTTCTGCAACAAGATAATGGTCCGAGTCGTTGTTAAGAACTCGGAGCGTATGCACGTCTAAACATTTTAGACGTGTGTTCCGTCTGTCACAACATCTGGTTGGCGGCTTTTCGATCCAGAAAGAGCCCAGTAGCTTGATGAATTTTCCTTTTTTAGAATCTAGTAATACAGATAACCATATTTCGGGGCCGGCGAAGTAGATCAGCATCAAACCATTTGAGGATATTTCATCATGTGCCAAAGATACCTTCTTTGCCCACCCTGTCGTTAAAATTGCCAAGTACGAATTTTACATCGTGGTGGGACAGTCCACCACCGGCTCGAAGGCGCATAAAAGACATTTTGGTCACATTTGGTCACATCCTTCTCTTCCGTCGGGACGTGGAAGCAAAGCAGAGATATGTTGAAAAACTTCGCTTTGATGCGGGGTGAATGTCAGGACTCGGGAACGGAGTCTCTCTCCCACCACGAATCCTACACCGAAGTTGCGCTCTTTGCTCGTCTCAGTCCTTGCCTGTCCATCGCACTTTTTGGACGGCGGTAATGTCGGCCTTAATTCTTACGAGGACATCTACCAGCTGGGCACTCGAGGTTGCAGAAGCCGAGTTTTAAATATGTTAGTTTGAAAATTTCACAAACTCTTTGGAAATATGCATCATTGAAAATACAACGTTTTTTGAAAGAGAAACGCATGTGATACCTTATTTTTGTTAACAAAACTGATTCCGTCTATGAATTTCATGCAAAGCCAGGGGCACTTCACTCTCTGATAGTTATCTTATAACTCATATTCACCTCACTATTTAGCTTAGACTTCAATGAAATTATGCTGGAGGCTGCTTTGAAGCCGTGGGCAAAC
Source organism: Bactrocera neohumeralis (assembly GCF_024586455.1). NCBI lineage: Eukaryota > Metazoa > Arthropoda > Insecta > Diptera > Tephritidae > Bactrocera > Bactrocera neohumeralis. Next base: position 34,857 of record NW_026092739.1, on the reverse strand, counting down.
AAACATTTCGGTCGCAAACCATGAACGTTTCAACAAGACTCAGCACCGTCTCACAAAGCGCGAGTGAACCAAGAATGGCTGAAAAGCAACGTTCCCAACTTCATTACGACCACACAATGGCTCTCGAATTCTCCAGAAGCGAATCCAATGGATTATTCTCTCTGGGCCATTTTGGAGAGCAAGATCCGAAGTAAAAAATACAACAGTCTCGAGATGCTGAAGAAAGCCAATGTCCGTGAGTGGGCCAAAATACCGGCAAGTCACATTCGGGCAGCTTGCGATTCGGTTTTTGACCTCAAGGCCATAGTTAAGGCAAAAGGTGGTCACATCGAGTAAAAGTGAATTGGTCCTGAATTATTTTGACATATTTTATACTTTAAAATAAATAAAAATAATTTTCCAAACCGAATTTATGCCTTTTTTTAATTGGTTACACTTCGCGTGTAACCTTTACACGCGCGTTTTGAAGGTTAGGGCTTGATTGAGCCGTTGTCCACTTCACTTCACCTTTTTAACACTTATCACTTTCTTTGGCTTTTTTGAAAAAAAAAACGGCTTGTTTCGGTTTTTAACAATTCTATTTTATGATAATAACGAATGTAGCAAACTGTAAAAACTGTATGTGGGTTCTGTGTGTGTGGTGTATTGGAGTGTTGGCAGTGATGTCACTTCGAGTTTGACTGTGTTGATGGAGTGGCTTTAGGGAGAGGCTTATCCCATTTAGCCAGGGTTAACTAAAAATAATTCGACGTCTATGTGTCAGTTCGATTTTTCAAATTACCTCTAATGGGCGATTATGTCGATGAGTCTCACGAGTCGAACCATTATTTTGGTAATAGCTGTCACAAGGACCTACTTCGAATTGCCGTATTACTACAATGCTAATAAACTAAACCCAAATTTTAATAATTTTTTAATTAAAATATTTATTAATTTTATTTTAATAACATTTAAATAATTTTAGATCGGCAAAGTGTGCGAAAAGGCGTGGATCCAACAAATGGCAGTAGAATATGGCGAACAAAATCTTGGTACAGGTAGTACAGTATTCTATTGATGTTTTTTTTAACCTGCCAATTCCAGTAGAACGCCGAAACCTTCTTATAATTGTTGGGTATACTTTGAAAATCCTTGAAAAAAATTTTGAAATAATAATCCTTAACTAATACATGTGCCTGAATCTCTGCGTACCCGAGTGTATGTGTCATAAATTAGTAATTGTTGGATGATTGAAACTATAAACATGCAGAATATAAGTCGTATTTGTTCTTCTCTTTGCTGCCTTGTAATACACCTCAATCTTAGAACTAAACACAATTCTCAAACTATGTAGTCTCCACCTCACTCTTAAGCAGTGTAATATTTCATTTTCTTCCGCTGTGGAAAACTGTCATTTTTGTATTATTGTTGTACATACATTGTTATTAAATATGCATTATATAAATTAACTTGATGCTTATGTATTTTCTTTCGCAGACAAGAATCGCAATGCTGGTCCTTCCGTTTCGGGTGGTAAAAAGTCCAGCTTAGTCGAAGCTGTGGACCCAGCCACAAGCTGTGGCGATGCCAAGCTGAAGCCCAGATCTAGGTCAGTATGTATGTTATTAGTTTGCTCTATATTTACCACCCCACACACCCCTATCTTTGGTGGGTGTGGTGCTGATGAAAGGCTAATAAAGTAAATGCTCCAAATTGCAGGTCACTCATACGCCGTGGATCACGCAAAACCAAACAGAAAATCAACAACGCGTCCGATGACTGTAATTTGCAATAAAGCAGCGGAAGAAGGCAAGTGTGAAAGATTGAAAGCGCGAAAATTCTATGAAGAGCGCTAGCGAATATATACAATTATACAAAAAATAATAAATCACAGAAGCTAACGGATAACAACATCAACAAAAACAAGCAGCAAAAAGACAAAGCGGAAACTCAATGTTAAAATTGTCTACACAGACATCGAAAACCGGAGTGCGGAACTTTAATCTGCTAAACCTAACCTACTCCCAACTCAAGACACTCCCACGGAACCAGATAAGGTATTACTTCATGGGAGTGGCAGGACATTTTACGTCTCCTCTATAACTCGGACGGACTAACGCCTAATCTGCTGTATTTGTCTTAATGTAGTCATGATGGAAGTTGACGCTTCGCGAACAGCGGACTGACACCTAAATGCAGTCAAATTTCCCACCGTTAGGCTACCATCTAGTGAGGTTTCTAACTTTTTTCTTATGTTTCGAATCAGAATCTTCTTTGGACTCCGTATACATCAAACAATGACGTCATTTTGAAATTTGTATAGGTATCCTCTGAAGCACCCATGCCCACTTAATATTTGAGTGAGGTGCAAATCCAGGTCCCTATGTCGTCTACTTATCCACGTATGGATGTCAGGTATAAGTCTGTGGATCCACCGTCCTTTAGTTGAGGTTTGCCACCGTTGCTGCCACATGTGTGCGTGCTAATGTTGGTGTGCAAGTACCCTGCCAACCACGGCTACCCGCTTGTGACAAATATTCCAATACAACCGCACATTTTTTCTCTATGCACTAACACCAACACACATTTTCGGGTTATTTTTTGTTTACCTTAATGCGATGGAAAAAAGTTTCTTTCATCTCTTGATTTATTTGAATAAGTGCGAAGGAAAAAACATAATTGTCAATAGTGACAAAAGAAAATCCCAAAAAGGGTAATAGAAAAACGATTGAAAGACGTATGTCATTCGTGATCGTACCATCGTAAAGGAGGCTCGTACAACAAGAGGGAAGAAGTGAATGATTTTTTTTAAATAATTTGCAAATAATTACTTCACTTGTTTTTATAGCATTGAAATTAGCAGCTGCAGCAATATCATCAGAAGCAGCAAATTTAAATTGTTAAGTAAGTATGTGAGAAAAAGTGTGTGTTGTTTGAAATTGGATTGCGCAGTTCAACATAATACGCAAAAATAATTACATACATATGTACATAAGTATGTATTTTATGCGTTTAAGGCGGCCTGCACAATCCAATATAATATGTGAAAACAAATGTTTGCTTTAAATATTAAATAATCAGATAATATTATTCTTTTATTTCAGATATTGTTATGATTTTTATTTAATTATTCTTTCTTTTCAGATTTTATCACTATTTTTATTTAATTAATATTTGCTTTCAGAGTAAATTCTATTTGTATTTAATATATTTTATTCTTTCAGATAATATTAATTTTTGTTTTCAGATATTATCATCATTTTATACAATTAATCTTTCTTCAATGTAATTATTATTTATATTCAGGTATTTGTCTTTTATAATATTTTTCCACTCTTTTATTTTCAGGTTTTAATCATTCTTTTTTCAGATATTAAATTTTTTGTAAAGATATAAAAAATAAAATAAAAATTTTGAAAATTAAAAAGTTTAGTTTGAAATTTTAAGAAATTTTAAAAGTAGGAATCAAAAAATGCAACCCTGCATCAGCTATTTAAAAAGAGAAAATGCAATCTTGCATCAGCCGTCGATTGATGTATGATCACATGTATACGAACGTGAGTGGGTAAAATTGTCGCTCGGCCCATCGCAAAGTACACATGATTACCCTATGGATTACCCACATTCTTACCCACTGATTATCTGGTTTTTTACCCGCTCATGGTTGGCAGGGTAAGTAGGCATAGACGCGTCTGTGTGTGTACATTGTGAATATGTACAATTTTAATTAACAATCGTCAAAGCGAATTAACCGCAATGATTGCGTGAATGATGACGCGGAAAAAATTACACATTTTGATATACACGCTTAATTGGAACTATTTAATAATAACAAAAATAAAAAAAAATGTTGTTGATTGGACGGCAAATAGCTATGGTTTTGTTGATATGTATGTCTGTGTGTTTTGTTACATACGTTTGCTTGCGCATACACTGTTTGTCCTAGATTAGACGTACCATCGTTTTTATTTTTAATAAATTGTTATATTTATAATCATGTTTGTTCATATTGTCCAAAATGTTTTTCTTATCAAAGTTCGAATCTTGTCCGAAAAATATTTGCTCACAGTTGGTTGATTTGCGAAAAAAAACTGAACATTCGAAGATTTCAGAAATGCCTGTGGCAATCAAGTGCGTTTTTCGTTGGTCATTGAAATAGACTCACTTTACATTTATGTTTGCATAAACAGGTGCAGTGTTTTTTTATTGAGAAAGTACTAAAAATAAACAAGTAAATTGTTTTTGAAGATACATGTAAAGTAAAAATGGGAAGAGCTACTATTCTGAGCTTATTGGAACGTGAAAAAGTATACTTTTTCACTTCCAAGGACTATGCAATCGAAACATTGCCTAAAAGATAAAACGAAGCACCAGAACCGTTGATAGTTATTTAAAGGATACAGAAACATATGAAAAATAATTAAAAAGAAAAAACGCATTATCTACATATCTATGTTAAGCGTTTAAAAATCAAGAATGAACGTCCTACGAACGAACTACGCAAAGAAAAACAGATTCGATTCGCGAAAGAATACATGACGTGAACTGTTCAATCTGACACTCGACTTAATGATTGCCGTTTAGTTGCTTTTACTGATGAAAAACGTTTTAATTTAGATTACCCTGATGGCTTTCATTACTGTTATCACGATTTGCTGAAAGATGAGCTATATTAAAGTGGCCAACACAGCGGAAAAGGTGGAGTCATGTTGTGGGGTGCCATCACATTTTATGGAACAATTGACTTGATTTTTATCGATCAGAAGATGAGAGGCGATGGCTTCAATACATTGTTGGAGTCCTAATTTCCATCATCCTTGGATGTTTTAACAAGACAATACTCCTATTCATAACGCTCGAGTAGTAGTCATTTATTTCGAGTCAAAACTTGCATGTAATGACCTGGCCACCATTTTCTCCATATCTTAACGTAATTGAAAATGTTTGGAGCTGGCTAACATGGAAGGTTTACGAATAAGAAAAATAATACGAAGATAAGGAAATATTCACTGCAGCTATTAAACGTGCTTGGAGCGAGATTTCCTTGACCAACATACATGTGGGATGGCAACTCTATCCTGAGCGAGCTGACCCAGCGAGCTGTTGCATCATCTCACTGATTGGACGACGAGTAGGAGACGAGACGGCGAGCGCGACTGATCGAGCATTAAAAAGAAGCCTTGTTACTTTTGAATTTTTCGTTCACTTCTAATTAATGTACATTTTCTTGTTGAAATAAACTTAAAGCTACATTCAAATAAACTAAAATCTACATACATATGTAGGTTCCTTGTATCATTCTATGAAGGATTGGATTTATGAAGTTATTAACAAAGGAGGCAGTACTCATTACTGAAATTATTCTATTTTATTTCTTCTAAATCAAATATTAATTAAAATTTATGTAAAAAAAAAAAAATTTATAAAAAATTTTAAAGCCTAAGTGCGTCTATTCTACTGACCAAGAAAAAGGCATTTTTTTTTGAAGTAAATGTTTGAAAATACAATTTTGTTAAGTTTGAATAATCATTTGATAAATATATTTAAAGTATCATTAAGTAGCAAATGTTGTTGCATACCAACTTTTTTCCAATCATTATTACAATAATAAATATTAAAACAATTGTAATGCAAGCAAACATGCGTCTAACCTAATGACTAGTAGTGTGTACTAACATATCTATGTAGGTGTGTATGTATAGGCAGTGATTGTTGTGGTTAAAAGGCGACAGATTAACGGTTGTTAAAAAATAGGTTAACAAAATATTACTAAAAAAATATATATTGTAGTTTAATTATGCACTAGTTGTTATTCAAATTTAACAAGTAATAATTATGATGATAAGCATGATTTTTTATAAGAATTAAGAGATATTAATTGACTTGCAATAACAAAAAAAAAGTTTTTTTATGTAATTAATTTTGGGTAAAAAATTTAGACTTTTTTAACTATAAGGCATAGATGTTGCATTTACATATTCTAGTGTATAAAACAACCATATTTTTCATTGGAAAGTACAATTGCATTGCATTTTCTTATTTTCTTCAACAACCTAATGTTTTTATTTAATTTTTTCATTTTAATACTAATTTTAAAGTTTTTCTAAAATTGTTTATAATATATTTTGCTTTTGATTTTCTCTTTAGAGCTTATTTTTTGATCAACAGTAGCAGACCTCGTACATAGATCCTATACACTTGATTTAGGTTAGGTTAGCTTAGATGGCTTATCGTGAGACAGGAGTTGTTCGAACATATAAATTAGCAAAACGCTTAGTGGTCAATACAAAATTGCACAGGCGTTTATATTCCATTTCCGCCAGTTTAGTGGGATGTCTGAAGGTATACGTTCGCAAGTGCTTAAGCTTTGATCTCCCAAACGCGGGGCAAACAAGAAAGAAGTGCCGAGATGTTTCTACCTCGTCTTCTTCCATACAGCTTCTGTAGATGGCGTCTGGTAAGATTCCCAACCTTACACCATGGACGCCAATAGGACAATGGCCTGTTAAAACCCCCACAACTAGGGAGAGGCTAGCCTTACCACTAGATCCCTTGTGATCGATCTAGGGCCAAAAGAATTTTGCGACAGCACATGTACGGACCTTGTACATCGGTGGCAAAGCTTTCGTAAAGCCCAGCTATCTCGTATAGAGCAAAGGAGAATACGGAAGCAAGGACTCGCTCCCGTTCTATTCATAGCGGACCTTGGGTGCCTTTCCTTGCTAGCTCATCAGCTTAAAATTTCCTGCGATTCCTCTGTGTCCACGCATCCATACTAGATCACAAAGAGACTCGATGCTATTGATAATGAGGTTAAGCACTCTTTGGCCAACCTTGAACGCCCAGTAGTATCGCCTGGTTAGTATTGCCGCACTGCTATCGGAGAGGATGGTCACTTCTCTGAAGAAGGTAAATCCGCTGCTACCATAATGGTTGCAACCTCGGCATGGAAAACAATGCAATAGTCAGGAAGTTTGAAACTGGAGTGGATGGAGAGCTGCTGACCCAAAACTCCTCCCCTACCTTCCCCTCAAGCTGGACTCATCCGTAAAGAAGCTCACTGCCCCTCTTCTCCAACGACTTCTTCCCAGCCGCAACTCCCTTGCCAATATACTTTAGTAGAAGGCGACACCAATCTCACTTTTTCAAAATTGTTCACCCACAGATGCTCCTTTCTACTGCGATTACCTGTGCCAAATTGGAATTTTTTTATCTTACTTTAGTTCTTGGTTACGGCATTTTACATGTTTCCGATTAATAGAGTTTTGTGGGTGTGGCAGTCGTCGGATTACGCCCATCTGCGAACTCTTAATTTTCTTTGTACTAAAAAACCCACACACCAAGTTTTATTATCTCAATTTTTACTCAAGTTACAGTTTACACTAAAAGACGGACGGACAGACAGACAGTCACCCGGATATAAACTTTTTTCGTCATCCTTATAATTTTTATTTACTATATATAACCCTATATCTATTTTGCTTAGTTTAAGGTGATACATACAACTGTTAGGTGAACAAAACTACATATATTACGCTGTAGCAAAAGCTTGCAAGAGTATAAAAATTCTATTACATTCATAAATATTTAAAATTTTTTTCGAAAATCGTGAAATATATGGGCGTGCATTAGTGTGAAGTCCACTTGAGTCATTGATAAACTTAAGCTAAAATCTTGGTTCAGGCAGCGCTGTATATTATTGACGTTTCCTTCAAACTTCCAATTTCACAACGAAGGCTTTCTCGCAAGTATTATACATATAAAACTTCGCACCAGAAAAGTTCTTAAATGTAATGAAAATATATGTAACACGAACCCGTATAAGCCTGAGAGAACTTATAAAAGTTGTATTATAGACATTGGTAATATTAGTTTTGTTTCTGCTTTTCTACGGTGCCAATTTATACTTACTCAGTCTTAAGACCAAAATCAATCCTCGCTAGCTAACTTAAAAGTGGTCTTCCTGAGCAAAATATAATATATATGAGTAATATTTCTTCCGCTGTTTGCGTGTTTATTATTGTTGACATTTTTTAAAGCATATTTAGTATCTAAATGAACTTAACACATATGTATATGTGTTCTTCCACAAACCAGAACTGCAACGCCAATTATAAAAGTCCAGCTTGGGCGAAGCTGTTGATCCAGCCACCAGTAGCGGCGATGCCAAATCAAAGCCAAGTTTTAGATTCATACACATATTCCTCTTACTTCGGTTGGATGCTCATCAAATGAATGAGTTAGATATAAGAAATGTACTGCTAATTGCATGTCACTCATACGCCATGTCTCATGAAAAATCAAACAGCAAATCAACAACACGCTTTATAATTGTAATTTGCGAAGCAGCGGAGGAAGTAGGCATGATTAGTTGAAAGTTGTTGGAGCGGCGCAAGCAAATAAATATAATAAATCAGAAAAACTCAAGGACAACAAGGAAAAATAAGCAGCCAAATTAAAGAAAAGCGGAAGCATGCTGCTAGTGAGCAAGTAAGTAGGCGTAGATGTATGTGGGTTCAGTTTTAAATATATACAAGTTTGATTAAGAGTTGTCAAATTGGTTTGAAACTAGAGTTTTAAGAAAATTTCGGAATGTGTATGAAAGACTAAAATTGATATATAGTACAGTCAGCGGAAAATGGAATTGATTTTTACGTAAAGCTTTAGATACTTTTGCGGTGTCGATTTAGATTTGGTTAGAAATTCTCTTAAATTCTCAAAATCTTTAACTCTCCAAATAACCCAACTTTATTTGGAAGCTGGAGTAAGCTCGCCTCAGAAGCTGAAACCTTGAAATCTAGACTTTTTTGCCCACCTAAAAATTTATTAATTTTTCGCAATTCGGTTGCAACGTCATTTTTGGACAATTAAAAAATTTAGCTTAATGAGTAATAGAGATCAAGATTAGTTTTTAACAAAGATTTTGCTATTATTGTCCTAATAAATCATCCTGTCGTTGTTTTGAGGTATCAAGTATTTTATTTGACTTACTTTTATAGTACTTAAAAATGCGCAGAAATAACGGTGGGCTTTTAAAAGTTAGGTTAGACAATGCTTAGTTGAAACTGAACCTTAAAGTTTTTAACACATTTTATATTTTCAGCCCGTTTGATAGTCATAAACACACTCATCGCTGCAAGCATAATCAACATGGCTGGCACAATTGTATGTTTTCGTCTTTTCATCAGCGTCCAGTTCATTCAAAATTGTTTATTGTTAGCTTTCTTAGCCAGTGAAGGCGGAACACCATAACAGTTTTGCAGCTGTCTAACTTTGCCAGCCGCAAGAGATAAGCCAGCATTTCTGCAGAAAAAGTTTTGTCTAATGCAATGTTTCTTAAATTCAAGTGATTGAATCCCATCAATGACTGCTAAACTTCGAACCATTAGTTCCGGATGAGCGACGGTCAAACGTTAACGATATCAATGTTGCGTGGTGTTGAGTGAGTGAAATATGGATAATCTGCCGATTTGAGCGCGCGTGCAACCGCTGCAGAAGGTTAGTTGTAAGCACTTGACATTAAACGTACATATTTGAGTAACACCCTGTATTTAAATTTGAAGTTGGGTATGGATTCAGTGAGTTTGCTGATTTTAGCAGCATATTTGCAGAAAGCTCTACCGGAAGGTCATTGATGTCAACCATAAGTCTTCCAAGATGGAAATCGTACCCACTTGGATCTGAAAGTATTCAAAGCGGAACATTGATTTGTATTTGTGATAAAAAATAGACCTTTCTACTTTATTGATTAGTTAATTGCCTCGAAGAGGTTTCATAAGTTCTAGTTGGCTAGAAACATATCTTTAAAATAAGCAGATTTAGAATATAATTTTTCTATTTAATAAAGTGTAAACTAGAAATAAATCGTTTAATTTTAATGGAATAAAATCATTTATATCTGATTTCCGATTACTACATTTTTGAGTTGGAATAATGTTCCGTGCAATACAGGTAAGTTTGTTCTAAAATAAGATCTACAAGTCTTTTTAATTAAATTTTAAGGGCAACGTTCTTGCCCTTGTACCCTGTACATTCTCTGCACTGCGGATCTCACAGTGATCAATTCATATTTTACAATTAAAGCAACCTATGCAGATGACTTTGCTTCGCTGGCGTCGAGTAATATCGTATGCAGCCACTACATGGAAGGTCGAGGCTGAAGAGCAAGCTGTATAAGGCAAGACTTAATTTGATTTAGTCGTATGAGATTCAAAGCGGTGACAGCTAAGCTAAATAAGATTTGAAGATTATTCATGCTTCTCTCTCTGAAAAGTTTTTTGTAAAATAATAGGTGCTCCTTTCTATGTGAAAAAGAGACATCGACATTTCTATCAAGATCAACTTGAAAGGAAATTAGTCGTTGTTTCTACAAATTGGTGTTCTATTATAATATACACACTTGAGATTCAACTGCTGTATAACAGTCAAAATATCGAGGTCGAGATAAATACCACCTGCTCGCGCTTCTATACATATTCAATTTATATACATATATAAGAGAAAGTCGTGATAGTTACACTATAATTTAACACAAATACGTTAAACATTTGTAAAATTCGACAAACACTACTGAGGTCGACTGCCATAAACAGGTGCTGTAAACTCACTGGTTGACAGATCGCACTAATCGCACATCATAATTAAGGACAGTTGTACCAACCTAGGAAAAAAGATTACCTGGCTTCCATATAAGCGGGTGATGAGAGGAGGAAATGAAGATACTTTCTTCACAGGGTGTATATTGGATGATCTTTTTCGAGGTTCTCTAAATTTTACAGAAAAACACAGAAACTTCAAACAGAATGGAGAGTGTTTATTACCATTCCAAAGCTGCTGCATCTGGTCGGCATTTGTCATTTTTTGGTAGTCTCTTTGACCCTTATGCGCCGCTTGCAATTTTACCTCAGTGCCGCTCTTGTCAATATTTAGGCGCTAACAGTTGTTTATTAGCGTAAAATGGCACGAGCAGGAAACATGAAAAAATAATATTCAAGTAGGTAAGCAGGAGTGGGCATATGCACAAGCAGATATTTAACTAGTTTGCCGGAAACGACAGAAAGGTCCTTTTGACATAAATCATTTAAGTAAACACAAAAGGCGGTAAGTGAAAATCTTTTGGCATAACAATGTTACTGATGATGAGTTAAATGTTGAAGGGTGTGCAGGGTGTATGCCGCATGTATTTATCAACTATTAATTGAAGGTTTAATAACCACTTCAAAGCGTGCGAAACATTAATTAGTTATTTACATTGGTGATACATAATTAGTGAGTTTAAAATCACAGCTTGAGTGAATGAGATGTACATATTTAAAGTAAATTTAGAATTAAAGATTTAAAGCTCACATGCTTTATTGTAAAAATTTGTTTCAGTTACTTTCAATATTTGTATGTTTAACATTTCAGAACTGAGTGTAAGTATTTAAAACTATACTAACTATGTGAAGATATTGATTGATTCCGCCAAACTTCTTCAAAATAAAACTGAAAATCTGGGACCTTATTCAGAAAAGTATAGTATAGGGAATAATATTGAGACGTATACTTTTATATTCCTTACTACTTACTCGAATATACTCTCACATAAAGTTTATTCTGAAAAGAACTTCTACAGAGGTGTATTACCGCGTAAAAATAGAATGGTTTCAAATAAGAAGCACACATTCTTATAATATAAATTGACTTTAATTTCAAAATTTACTTAGAATAATGATAGCATAAGTGACATCAGTTCTAGAAAGTAATTTAGTGGCAGTAAAAGCAGTTATGAGCTACTAAAATCTTCAATAAAATATAATACACCTGCCCTAACAAACGACGCATCCCGTATATTTCCACTACAAAACTTCCAACAATTTTTATTGTTTTCTCTCCACAATTGCTGCAGCGTTGAAGATTCAATACTATTTTATTTTACTGCGCGTAATTTAAAGCGTCAGCATAAACGTTAGTGGGCTTTGGATGGAGAAAAACGCACACAAGCACACCTATGGATATGAACTGTCCACTTGTGTCGCCGCGGCGACAATATCTAATTCAATGGAGCACTTCAAATCAATTTATGAACGGCACTGGAGGTACTGATATTAATGTGTGATTTAATTGGTGGCAAATCGACAACCGATTTTGTTGAAAGACTATTGTTATTTTGACAGTGACATCTCAGCGCTTTATTTGGCAATCGCATGCATGCCGCAGCGCCGTATTGTACAGGTATACGTTTCACTTTAATAAGTTTGCCCCACTTATTAAAGTTGCCAACTCATGGGAATGTGTGCCTTTCTTATATGTTACGGCACACTGTCGATTGCGTGCAGTTGGATGGTCTAAGGTGCCACAGGCGGCCAACCGATGAGTACTCTTCCATAATTCATGAATTGTAAATTGGATTGCAAAGCTGTGCCAACACTACTGCAAAGATTCTCGGGGCGGCCAAGTAAAAGTGTTCAGGCAGAAAAAATACCTATTACAACCACGCCCACTCTGCTAAACCTACACGGTCGTAAATATGCATACGCAATGCTATCAAGATCGTTTCACACACTGCCGCATCGAATATATCTATTCAGATCCATACCATGTACATATGTATCTTTATATTTGTTGCCCATTGCGCATACGTAACCTCACTGCTCTGCATTGTATTACCTTATCACGTATACGCCGTGTACTCCGCTCTTCAGTGGCTTATGCAAATGTTGTATGCATACATTTAAATTTGCATACATACTCATTCATGTAGGTGTGTGAACGTGTGTTTTATTGATGAAGAGTTGCTTGCATGACAAGAGATATGCGCCTAATGATATGTTAGAAATTTTTCATTGGGTGCTGGGTGTTGACCCGCTTTGCTTTATATTCATATATATAGCCATGCTTAAGTGCTCATTACACATAATTGAATTGTTAACTATTAATTAGTGCCTTCTGATCTTAGTTCAATGTTATTAATGTTTCTGTCCCTGAAACGAAGCTTAAGAGTATTAACGCTGCTTTAGCGAAAGTCCTCTCTACATTTTACTTGCGGTGATCTGCAAAGGACATTCAAGAGCACCGTAAGCATTATTAACAGATATACAAAACCTTTTCGTGCAACTAACCGCCATTTAATCAAAAATATGACAAACGAGAGAAAAACGATTACAGCGAACTTTTGCAGTTGGCACACAAATGACCCGGTTGCATTGCCGCTTTCGAGACTCCGTCTTTTCTTTGTTGTATGAAGTGCATGTATTTGCATTTTTCCACTTCTGTGAGCCGCAGTTCGTTGTAATCATCGCAAAACCGAATATCGCCGAGCTGAGCTGAAGTGAGTTGAGCAGCGTTGAACCACATGTGGGCATCTCACGTAAATGCTGAGTATATGAGCTACCTTATGTGAAGTCAATAGTCTTTTACACGGCTTAAGGTGTGCTCGTTTATATGAGGATACGTGCATACTTGGTTATGTGTGTGCATGTAGTTTTAATTAAGCTTTGCTGCTTTCTTTGTTGGTTGCACAAGACAGCCCAGTTGGCAAGGCAATGTTTCTTTTCACCTTACTCTATAAGCTTTCCGACACTTAATTTCCTACCATCAGCTATTACGTCGTCTAGTGTATGAGTGCTTGTGTTTGCTGTTACGTAAGTGTTTCGTGAAGCCTTTCAAAGAATGATTTTTTCAATCCGACCGAACTGCAAAGAAAGTACTAAAATTCGTATTTACCTAAAGTAAATATGTAAGAGGGTATAAGTAAGTGGTCAACGTAAGTGTAACGAGTGGTTATTCACTCACTGCGAGCATATTAAAGCACTTAGCAGGCGCTGAAGCACAGGTTTACAGTTGTTACACAATTCATTCAAATATGTGTGTATGTTTGTAAATATGTTATATGAAATTTCTTGTGTGCTTTTCAATTCTTATTCTTCGCTTATGCTTCGAAATTAAATTTTGAAACATTGTAAATAAACATCATTTCAGTAATTATCACTAAAAATAAAATCAAAACCCTTAAAGCAGCTATTAAGTCGCTTTACAAAAACAAGTGAAGAGAAAGTGAAGCAAGAAAGTAAAGAGCTAACTATTTGAATTAATTAATTGAACTAATTAAAAATCAAACAGCATCAACATCCACTATAATGGAAAGACCACGTGGAGAAGGACCTGGCTACACTTGGAATCAATTGGAAATCGCTAAAGAGAGAAAAGGGAGGACGACTGGCGCACTGTTGGAAACTCGCCAATATATAAGAAGAAGATATTCCGCAGCATTATTAGAAATAGAGGCTGTTCTTAACGTTGATGGATTTCGAGTGTCCTAAAACAATATTGGCTATAACTAGGTTCTATTTGGGCATATGATTATACAACTCGTACTTAAAATTAGAAATATGGATGTTTGAATTTTATGTTAATAATTGGAGGCGTCTGACCAAATTTATGATAAATTAGATATATGGAATCTGGTACGTCAAGATATTTGTTATACATAGAAAGATTTTGGGCAAAATGTACTCATTTTGTCGATATATTTGCGATTAAATTTAGCTAGAGTTAAGCTGAAATGCTTCAAGTTATGAAGCAAGGCCTCTTTCCATCAACTTTTTGGGTTATCACATATCAAACTGCCCCAAATTAAATATAATAAAAATGAAAGCGTATGATTCAGTGATTTAAGAGAATATTCAGTTAAGGTTATCAGTACTCTCCAGTACAGTCTTAACTGATATTTTAGATGCTCTCTCCGAAGGAATAAAGGATACTATACAGCAAACTAGAGAAACGATTGTTGTATCGTTAAAAATTCAACTTCATTTTTTCCTGCTTTTCCCCTTAACTAATTACCATATACATAGTTACCATTCGCAATTGAAAGATGTTGTGCACAAACAAAGTTGTTTAAGGCACGACTGAGTTGTTCAGGCATTCGCTTGTTGCGAAACTTTCTGATGAAAACCAGAAAAAACAGCAAACCAATGGCACAGCGGAAAAGCTAGAAAAAGCACTGCAAAAATTAAGAAGAAAGAAAAAGCTAAAAACTAAGAGCTAAAAAAAAAAGAAAATAGGAAATGGCTGTCGGAAATACAACTCAACCTTTCGATTTTTCTCAACCAAAAAGGCCAGAAAGTGAAATATCAGCAACAAAAACAATGCAAATAAAAGAAGTAGAGTAAAAATCACAACTGCGGCAAATACATAGATGGATACATTGTTTTGTTGCAAGTGAATTTAGAAGAAATTTTATTTTCACTTCACAAAATTCTTATTCATTTCTGTTATGCTTTTGTGTTTAGTTATTTTTATTATATTGTTGTTGTTATTAATTGCTGTTATTATATTTATAACCGCTTTGTTGCAGCGACAAGCCTGCCGTCCTTTTTCACTTTGTCTCCTTCCGTGAGGACCACCGACCCACCAGCGGTAGTTTGCTTGTATGAAAAATATTTTTGTTTGGTAATCACTTTTTGATTTTTGTTTTGTTTTACTGTTATTGTATTTTTAACAATATGCACATTTCCGTGTGCGTGTGTGTATGTTTGTGTTTAGCTTTTGTATAAATTTCTTTATGTCAAGGGTTTCTCCTTCTGCTTACACAACACCAAGCTTTTACATTCGCACTATTTGCATTTTGGCTTTGTATTTACACGTATGTGTGTAAACTTTCTAACCTATTATCACCGCCGGCCGCACAGGAACTCAGTTAGTATCTGAGTTATAATCATTGTCGAAAATTATGCAAATTTATATTGACCGAGTGGTTATTCAAATTTATTAACACTCAGTTTTTCGGAATTGTGGGCCCATAATAGTTTACCATAGCCCAAAAACTTAAGAAATTTTATTTAACAAGTACTATTACATATTTTTAATGGCAATTACCAGAAAAGAAAAACGAATAATTCCTGACATGAATTTTTATTTTAATAATAACGGTTAATACATCTCTCAAGTGTGTTTTAAACAACTGATGAATATATAGAGAAAGTTCTTTCTGGCTTTGATTTAACGATTTTTAGTGTTGAATAAATTTGTTTAAAACCAGAAAAATACCAATTTCAGCACCTTTTCATTTGCAGTGAAAGATATCTGTAAGTGGTCGACCCGAGCACACAATTCAATCATCTGAGGATTTCCGTGCAATTTAAATATGACCACAATTCTCAAGGGAAATCAGCGTTTGGCGTTAGGCTTTGAGTTGCTACGTACGCAGTGATTTTTAGAAAGAATGAGGTAATTGTTGAGGTTTGGAAATTACGGAAAATAATATAATTTTTTTTAAATGACATAGATACCTATGTAGAAGTACACTTATAATATACATACATATACGAGTGGTATATAGAAATGAGTAGGCATAATCTGAGAGCCAACTTGTGTTGTGTTTTTATTATTATGCTCATTGCCGCTAAATTTTTCGTCAAGGTAATGAAAATATGTAATATACATATGTTAGCATATGGAAATTGGAAACTTCAAACCCAGAAAATTGGTTTCTTAGGAAACCACTTCATATTCGCGGAAAGCGAGCAGCAGTTATGACACACATATGGAAATGCAGGACGTTGATTATCCTTGGCGTCTTTGAACCAGATACCAACTATGAAGATTTGTGACTTGTGCGGTGCTGACTGTAATAAAATTTCTAAATTCGTATACTTGCATGAATATTTATTGACAGTTAAAAGTCCTCGTGTACGAAGGCGTATCTTATACTCACAAAAAGTACTACTCATGGTTATATTGTTATATTTATATTTATATCATGAAAAAATGTTGAGATGAAAATACGATTCGTCAAAGTCGCTACCACCCAGTTGTCTACCAAAAGTATTTTACAGGAGTAATAAAAGCTATTTATTTACAGGTTACGGTTATCCCCGCGCCGAAATGTAGGCAACGGTTTTTATTCAAATATCGTTTTTACTTGATGTTGAAGGTAAATCATTAAGGTGGTAAGGAAACGGTTATGCCTCTAGGACATGCTTTGCGAATTTTAAAGTAAACACAAATTGTCAATTACCGTTAATTTAGTCATGGTTCTGTATAAAGGACATTTCTATGAATTGTTTATCACTACGCGGAATTGATAAAATTAAAAATTTAAAACATCGACGGAGAGTAAATATTAATTAAACCATATGAAAGAGAAATAGAAATAATTCTAACGGCAACTGTCTACAAAAGAACAGTCAATTTAAACGCACACACATTTACAGAAGAGGAATTTTTGCATCTAAAGAGCATGGTACCTTTTCACAATACAACAAAATATAACCACAACAAGAAAATACTAAAATCTGGTAGGAAAAATAACTATCGAGCTTTCTCTCTCAACCTCAAACTACTGGTTCATCTCTAGTTTCTTTGGAAAACTTACTCAAATTCAAATATTTAAATTTGCTGCAAGCGCACTGAAATTTTCCTTATTTATTATATAAAAATTAATCGCAAAACGTGTTGGTAAGCGCATAACTCAACAACGCCTGGACCAGTTTGACCAATTCTTTTTTCGCCGGAAAACCCCTAAAAACAGCACTTTTCTTTTTCCCCTACAAACTTATAAAAATAAGTTGGGTTTTTGTCTCTTCGTTATAGCTGACTAAACCGTTGAATGAAATGAAAAACCACTTTGAAGGTAATCCATTGGCGATGGGCAGATTTGTTTGTTACATTCACCTCCTATTCATAAGGGGCATAGATTTAAACAACCATGCGTTTTGACAAAAAAAGATAATTTTTAATACGTTTAAGTTGCGAAAATGATTAAAATGAGATCATCGGCGGATACTAATAGCGACGTGGAGCAGCTTCCACCGCAAAATACTCCACCACGAATTCCACTGGCGGCGATGTCTGAGGATAGCATTGAGGCTTACTTTTACTCGCTGGAGTTTTGGTTTGAAGCCTCACGCGTTTACTCAGATACAGCCAAATTCAACATAGTACTTACAAGCGTACTTCCGGCAAAATTACTAGAGATGAGTACTCTTATTGAAGATACACCAGCAACGGACAAATTTAGCTACATTTGTCGTAGAATCATCGAAAATTTCGCCGAGAGTCAACGCCGTCCTCAACGTGTTTTGAAAGAGCTTCCACTGGGTGACCGAAGGCAGGTACCACGCTCAGCGAGAGCATACTACATGATCTCTGGGTCAGCCGCTTGCCACCGTACGCACAAGCAGCTATCATCGCGACTAGCGTTCCAATTAGCGACAAAATTAAAATCGCTGATTCCATCACAGAATGCTTATCACTGAAGGACGGTGGACAAATTTTTGAGGTTAGATCCGAATCGCAATCGCAGGGTGAGTTCAGTGATAT
Source organism: Bactrocera neohumeralis (assembly GCF_024586455.1). Taxonomy (NCBI): domain Eukaryota; kingdom Metazoa; phylum Arthropoda; class Insecta; order Diptera; family Tephritidae; genus Bactrocera; species Bactrocera neohumeralis. The sequence goes on along the minus strand of NW_026092739.1, from coordinate 16,575 downwards.
ACGAAACGAAATTGCTGCTCTTTCGAAAACCGTATTACAGTTGATCCGGGAACTGGACGGCAGCGCAGTAGATCTACGTCACGTGGAAGACCGGTAATTCAATATACAAACAATTTTTGTTGGTATCATGCAAAATTTGATGCAAATGCCACTAAATGTGGCCAACCGTGCTCGTTCACTCCAGTATCTAGTCCAAGTCAATAGGCCAGCTCGGCTAATACCATATCAGAGCCCGGCAAACACTCTTTACGACACTTCATCGAAAATAAGCTTTTTAATAGATTCAGGAGCGGACATATCAACATAGGTCGACGAAATTAGCTAGAGCACGTCCATCATCTTTGTCATTGTTTGCCGCAAATGGCTCTCCCTTACAAGCATACTGTGAAGTCATACTTAAGTTAGATTTCAACCTACGCCGTTAATTTCTTTGGAAGTTCATAATCGCCAACATCTCGCAGCGTATACTTGGTGCGGATTTCTTAAGTCATCATAGCTTGATCGTCGACTTACAGGGTCAACGTCTCGTAGACCAAAACACCCTGGTCAAAACGTCGTGTTTAGTAACGTAACACAACATAGACATCCAACGAATATATCAACTATAAATTTTACGAAAAATTTTTCGGATATTTTAAAGGAATTCTCTGACATCACATGTCTGTCAGGACTTGGTATACGTACAAACGCGTCAGTAGTTCATCATATTACAACTACTGGCCCACCAGTATGCGCACGACCATGACGCTTATCACTGGAGAAACTCACAGCTGCACGTGCAGAATTTGAACTCCTGATCAAGCTTGGTATTTGTCGTCCTTCAAACAGCAGCTGGGCCAGTCCTTTGAAAGCAAAGATGACGGATCTTAGAGACCCTGTGGTGATTATATGGGCGAAAGCGTTCCATCAGGTGCCGATTCACCCCGATGATATCTGTAACACCGCCATTACGACGCCGTTTGGCTTGGATTTTACATTTGCGTATTTAGATGATGTTTGCATCGCATCAAAATCGATTGATGAACACAAACAACATCTTCGTATTGTGTTTAACAGTTTTCGATATTATAATTTAACGATCAATGTTGCCAAATTGCAATTCGGAGTAGCTCAACTCGATTTTTTAGGTCATTCAAACATGAAACCACCTAAGATTGCAAAATAGCTTAAACGTTTTTTGGCAATGCTCAACTTTTATCGGATATTTCTTCCAAATGCCTTAGAGTTACAAGACCCTCTATTCGCCATGATTCCTGGAAATAAGAAAAACGACAGCATACTAACGCCATTTTGAGGCTGCGAAAGCCCAAATAGCATGACGTAGAACTTTCGTTGTGGGTAGACGCATCCGATTTTTTAGTTGGAGCAGTTTTAAATCAAATTGTAAAAGACAAACTTCAGCCATTAGAATTTTTCTCAAAAAAGTTTTAATCAGCTGAAATGACCGTGAGTTGACCGCGCTATACAGCGCCGTTTGTCATTTTAGTTACATGTTAGAAGGTCTTAACTGCCACATTTACCCCTACCATAAGCCACTTATATTCGCATTCCGACAACAATTGCATAAAGCTTCAGATCGTCAAGCTAGGAAATTGGATTTCATATCGCAAATCACTACTGATATCCGACATGTCCAAGGTAAAAGAAATATAACCGCTGATCTATTATCGCGAATTCAATCACTTGCGACCGCAATTATTGACTACGATGCCGTCGCCGTAGACCAAGAGAACGATGAAGAGCTCCTAGCACACCTAAACGGCAGCATTGGACACTCACTAAAATTAAAATCTTTTATATTACCTCCAAGTACTAAAAAGGCTTTTTGTGATATATCCACAGGACAAATTCGTCCCTTTGTAACAACAAGATTTCGACAAACTGTTCTTCGGGCTACACACATTCTGTAGCACAACGGCGCGCGCGCTACTGTGAAGATGATGGTCGACAGATTCGTTTGGCCAGGCATTACGAAAGATAGTAGATCCTTTGCTAGATGTTGCATAAAGTGCCAACGGTCTAAAGTCATTCGACACAACAAAAGCTGGAAACGCAGAATAAATTCCAGTAGTTGATTCGGACATTTGCATATTGACATTGTCGGTCCTTTTCCAATATCGGATGGCAACCGATATTGCTTAACCATAATCGATCGATTTACGCGGTGGCCAGATGCCATTCCGATTCCCAATAGCATAACTCCAGTGGTAGCAAAGGCCTTGCTAACCGGCTGGATTTCCCGTTTTGGAGTACCCGTCGAAATAACGTGGGATCTCGGTCGTCAATTCGAAAGCGCCATATTTAAACAACTGCTAAGCTATTTGGGAATGAACCATTTAAAAACAACACAGTAATTTGAAAATATTTCATATATTAAAAGAGAATATTTTATATTTTTTTATAAATAAGTCAACAAATGGTAGCCTACAGAAAATTCTCACAAAAACTCTCAACTTCTTTTCGATTTTTATTTAATGAGCACTTAAACATCATGTTTAAATATGCAGCTCACAAAAACTTTTTGCCCCACAAACATGTATGTATGTCCAGCAACAAATATACCAGACAGGACATAAAAACTTAGTTTTTTCTTACCGTGTCATATAGTAGTACGTTGTGGCAAGCAATGATCGAATTTTGCTGAACACGTCATCGGGGATTACTTTACGCAGCAGCAAACTTGAAATAAAATGCCTCGACAAGTATTTGAATGACCTTAAATTCATTATCTCAAGCAAATGCCTTCATATGAAATTCTCATTGCTCACAACGATTCATGCATATACGCATACACCCACTTTAAAAAATATAAACGGCCCACGTGCCTTGCTGCTACGATAAAATCCGCTTCAATGGAGCACTTCAAATAAATTTGTGAGCCGTACTTCAAGGTCCACTACTGTGCAGCCATTTATTTCGAAAAAGACAGATGACGAGCTTTTCATACAAACACACACGCTCATAAAATTAACAAAGAAAAGCGCCAAAAGAAGGAGAGATGGGTAAAGGAAGCAAACAAGTAGCACGCGAGAGCTCAATGAGTCAAGTGACCACGTAAGATCAGCAGGAAGCCACTTTGGTGGCGCGTCAACATTTTGCCAGTGAAACGCTAGAGCCTTTTGTTTGGAGGCAAGTGTTTGGCTCCCGTAGGAGTCCCGCAGCGCTTGATTGTGTACTTAGTTAAAGATTTTACTTTAATAAACAGACGGGTGGGGTGATAAATCGCGGTAGTGTGTAATTTTCTTATACAATGTTTGCTCCAAATATCGTGTGTGGACATGTGAAAAGCCGGTGTGTAGCGCCAAGCAGTCAGTCAACGAATGTTACTGCATAAAACATGAATTTTATTTTAATTCAAAGCTGTGACAACAAGATTGCCGGCAATGTCGGTGGAGCAAACAAATGTGTTCAGGCGGGCCAACATGTTTCAAATATGTGCTGCAGCCATGCCTACTCTGCAATACCTGTATTGTTATATCTGCACATATATATTGCTATCCAGATTATTTCACACTCTGCTTCATTGCTTATATCAAAACAAATACCTTTTTGTTTGGCGCCATGGCGTATACGTAACCTCACTAATGTGCATTGCATCTCGTGTCACGTATACGCAGTGTTGTGCTGCTTAGTGAATTATGCAAAAGTTGTATGAATGCATGAAAATTTGCATAATTAAATATGTATATGTGTGCGTTATTGATGAAGTGTTGCTTGGCGGGCTAGAGCTTTGCGCCCCATAAAATGTTGGAATTTTTGCATTGAATGCTGACCCGTTCTGCGCTATTTGCATATACATTAGAGCAATTAGCAGGGAGACAAAAATATGGGAACCCGCGTTTACGGATCATCCTGAACAACTTTGCCAAAGAGATTATTGATCTAAACAGTTTTCCAGCCAGCGGTTTTTAATGTAGCCCACATGGGTTTACGGGTTGCAAAAAATCAATTTTTTTATAGTCTTATTCAATTTTACAATAATTCTAGAATATTGTCCTAAATTTCAAATGAATCCAAATAATTGTTAAACTGCGTTCTTGAACTCGGTTGTCAAGATGTCTCGAGAACTACTCAACCGATCTTCATAAAATTTGACACAGGTCTTTAAGATACAATTTTAAAAACTTGGGCGAATGATAATGACTGCCAAAAATCCTATTTTCAGTTTCTTTTCCTTCGTCTGTTGATCGTCTTTGTCCACCCGCTGCATTTGATTTTTTTTGGGTGATGTACCAAACCGGCTTTTGCATTCTTCTACTTCTATGAGCCGCAGTTCGTTGAGTAACTCACCAAGCCCATCAGAGCTGAAATGAACTGAGCAGCTCTGAATTTGGGGTCTCATGCAAATGCTCGGCATATGAGCTCATTTGTGTGCACTCAACGGCCACTTATAGGGGTAAGGACATGCTCTGAGCATGTTGATGCTTTTGTGCTTGCGAGTATGAGTATGTATGTTCATATGATTTTAGATATTTCCTATTGCTGTCGCCTTGCTGCGTTGTTGAATGCAAAATGCAGCTCGTTCATTTCACTTAGTCTATGTGTTTGCTGACACTTCCATTTCCACTTCCCATCAGAAAAATTTATTCGTAGACACGTAAAAAAGCCTCTTTAAGAATGAGCTCTTTTTAACCTCATACCGTTATTAATTTTTGTTTGCAGTTATATCTAATGAATTTCAGGCAATTTCATTTCCTATCCTCTTCCAAGTTGTAGGGGTTCTAACAGCCTATTGCTCTATTGGCGTCCATGCTATTAGTTTGAGAATTTAACCGAATCGCATCTGCAGCAGATCTATGGAAGAAGACAGGGTGGAAACATCACAGCACTTCCTTCTCGATCGTCTCGCGTTTGCGAGATTGAGACTCAAACATTGTAAGCTCACACTTTTAGATATCTCACCGATCCGCTGGAACTAAAAATTAAACGCCTTACCAAATTTTTATCGGCAACCAGGCAATTACAGGAGTTCTATTTTTATGACTTCACGAAGGACTTCATTTAATAGTCCAAGTGCGAATTCTGGATTAGCCATCAAACCTAACCTAATCTTACCACATACATTTCTCAAAAGTAACTACTTAGAATAATTCTTTGTATTAAGGAACGTCTAAAAGTCAACGGTGGGGATAGCTCCGGCAATATCCGATTGTATCAGCTCGTCCCTTTTTGTCATGCATTCCACACATCTATTGCTATCTTTAAATCGGACTTACTGACCGTTTTCTTCCACTTCTTCAACGATAGATCCTAGGGGCATTGATTTCGGATTAGTCGCACTTATAAAATTTAAAGTGTATTTTGGCCTTAAAAAGGCTTTTCATAATATAATGAAATATTACACGCAGGATTTATTATATCTTTTGGTAATGATATTGTCATAGTTCAGCGACCTCAACGGCTTAATTACGTCCTATCGATAGTAGCTTGGAAATGATGATGCAAAATACCTCTATATTGTAAAAACTACGGAGAGGGTATGGCTACCTCTCACTTTTTGCTTTTCTGAACTCTGTACAAGCCGTTAGGAGTTCTTGCGCGTACAAAGGAGAAGAGGCTGGTGATCATATCACTATCCAACAACGAGGCGAAATTATTAAAATTTATCACCGAAAGAGTCAGTGCCCTCCACTTTAAGAGCACTATGTCCAATAAATGGTCGTCATAAAAGTCCTGTCAGATCAACAAATGACCGTCTAGTGATGCTCCCGTGCCAGTGAGACAAAGACGTGCCCGTAGTGTCAAGAATATTGCAGCCGCAGGCGCATCAATTGAGAAAGACCCAAATCAGTCCCATATATGTTGTTCTCAAGCGCGACATCCTTACAAGATCAAATTGAATTAAGAAGTGAAGTTGCTTGACCACCATAATCGTTGTATGTTCATGAAGTGGGCTGAGCAACAGCTTGAAAGTGATCCGAATTTTCATCAAAAAATCATCGTCAGCGATAAGGCTCATTTCTGGCTGAATGGCTTCTTTAATAAGCAAAATATGCGTTAATTGTCAAGCAGCAATCCACACGTACTCTATGCGTCACCATTGACTTATTCACCGAAAAAATTACGGTTTGCGGCGGTTTATGGGCCGGCGGCATCATTGGGCCGTACTTCTTCCGTGATGATTAAGACCGGCACGTTAATGCACATGGTATACCGAATATTTTTGGCCCGAAGTGGATGATATGCACTTGGACAATATGTGGTTCCAACATGAATGTCACAATGGATTTATTGAAAATCAAGTTTGGTGAACGTGTTATCTCCATCCGTCTCGGTCGTGCGCTGTGACACTGTTATACTATTTGCTGTGGGGCTATGTCAAGTCTATAGTGTATGCCAACAAGCCAGCGACGATTTATGAAATTTGTACGAATATCAAACGTGAGACTGCAGCAGTATCGGCCGATTTATGCTTGAAAACCGTCGAAAATAGGGTTCAGCATCTGGACTTCCGCAAGCGTGCCCGTGGTGGCCACGCAAAAGATACATTATTCATGCGTTATTGGCATCGAATCTTGTCTTGCAGTTTTAAGCGCAAGGGAAATGCTGATGAATTCTTGCTTTCTATACTTAAAATTCTGTCTGATTTCTTAGGCTCTTTGTTGACATCATGCAAGTAATGGTAGAGATGAATAAAATTCCTAATTGTGATATTTAATGAGGTCAATCAATACTAAATTATGTTATTTATGTATACATAAGAAATTTCATTGTTTTACTTGGAAATATATTTAAACCCCTAAATTTAATTATTCTGAATCATAGTAGACTTTTGGGTTAGTTAATGCTATTTAAAGTTTTGTATTGAACTTTTGTTTTATTTTGGCTTCAGACAATTTTCTGAACAAATGAAAAGTTGCAAGACAAACTTGATAAAAAGGCAGCGTTTTTCAAACGGAAATACCGCCCTAAACGAAGCGAGAAACAAAGGGAGTGAGTGACTTTCAATGGAAAGTAAAGGTCTATCGATTAAATAAAACAAAGAAGGTGAACAATATTTGATCTCACATCAAAATGGAAAAATGGCCTGCCATAATTAGAAATAATTAAAATGCATGCGTGCCGTCGAGTGATGAATGAGTACAAATTGGCGAAATGAATTGCCTTACCCCTATAAGTTATTGAATTTGAGAGTGAAAACACGAGAAAGGAAAACAGGCAAATAATTAAACTAATTAAAATCAAAACAGCAAAAGGCAAATAATTGTTATAAGAATGGTGAACTTAAGGAGCATGTTAACGACCATCTGATGGGTAATAACCAGATATTTTCAATTAAATAAATCATTAGCATTCATTTCGGAGGATGACCAAAAGCGGAGCATGCAGCACAAGTTACTGTCAATACATGAAGATTAACAGATTGAGGAAAATTTTGGTTATAAATTGACCGTAATGAAGGTAAATGAATGAAAGTAAACGTTTGAAATGGAGCAGAGAGCAGCTGTGCCATGAAATTTATAATTGTATAAGTTAACAAAAACGGTCTGATAAAAACATTATTGAAAACTCAGAAAAACTGATTCCAACTTACTGCGTAATTTAACTATGTGTGACTTGAAAATCTGAAATCTTCTCATACTCTTACAGAAGAAAGTTTTTCTGCCTGATATTTTGTTTTATAATAACGATGTTCCACGATGCTTTACTAATTGCAATAATATTTTCAGCCACAGAAACAGTTGAGACGATATTAGGATCCCTATAAGATAGGAAACGAGCTTTCTCCTGATAATTCGTCGGGCAGATATAGTGAGGTTTACAAGGTTTTGCTTCATTGTATTACGATTTCTTTCGTCAGTGCATGAAACGAAGGAGATTTATGTTCTAATACAATATCAATATCATCGGCATACGCCAGCAGCTGTACACTCTTTTAAAAGATGATACCGGTTCGATTAAGTTCTGTTAAGTTCTTCAGCAGCAGATTGAAGAAATCGCACGATAGGGAGTCATCTTGTCTGAAACCTCGTTTGGAGGACGGAGCTTTTGGTGTTGCTCAACGTCAGCTTACACAGCCGTATTAGTTTTGCAGGGATACCAAATTCAGACATCGCGGCATAAAGGCAGCTCCTATTCGTGTTGTCAAAATCAGCTTTGAAATCGACGAAGAGGTGGGGTCAGGGGTCCTTTCCAAACTTGGCGCATGGTGAATATCTGATCGGTTGTTGATTTGCCAGGTCTAAAACGGCACTGATAAAGTCCAGTCAGTTTGTTGACGGTGTGCTTTAAGCTTTCTCACAATACGCTCGATAGAACCTTATATGCGATGTTTAGGAGAGTTATCCCATGTTAGTTTGCGCATTTTGGTGGGTCTTTCTTTTTGTGGATTGGGCACAGTGCACTTAAATTCCAATCGTCGAGCATGTTTCGTCCGACCATATTCTTTTAATACATGCTCCTTATCAGTTCTTCGCCGCCGTGTTTGAATAGCTCGGCCGGCAATCCATCGGCCTCCGCCGCTTTGTTGTTCTTCAGGCTCGTAATTGCTATTCGAACTTCTTGATGGTCGGACAATGGAACGTTTGCTCCATCGTTATCGATTGAAGAATCGGTTTCACCTTCTCCTGGTGTTAAGCTTTCACTGCCATTCAGCAGGCTGGAGAAGTTTTCCTTCCATAATTTGAGTATGCTCTGGGCATGGGTCACTTGATCACCTTGGGGCGTTCTACGAGAGATTGCTCCGGTCTTGAAACCTCCAGTTAGCCGCCGCATCTTTTCGTAGAATTTTCGAGCATTACCCCTGTCGGCCAGCTTATCAAGCTCTTCATACTCACGCATATCGGTCTCTTTCTTTTTCTGTCTGCAAATGCGTCTCGCTTCCCTCTTCAACTCTCGGTATCTATCCCATCCTGCACGTGTAGTGGTCGATCGTAACGTTGGCAGGTAGGCAGTCTGTTTTCTCTTCGGTGCGATAGGGCACTCCTCGTCGTAATCGTTTATGGCTACTTGCAAGTGAATGGCGATCAGAGATCTTTCCTCAATTGCGTGCAATTCTACACATGACTCCATCCTCCTTGAGGAGTTCAACCACCTTGTAGAATCTCAACCTATGATAAACCCTAAACATTTTTATGCGGCGATTTCTGTCGATCTCTTAATCAAAACTAAACTTTCAATGACTACCACACGCTAACAATTTCAGCTTGCTTCCATTTCAAATTATCACTTAAAATTTCTGATCTATTTAACTGCTTCCGTTTATTTAGAATCTTAAAGCTTGTGCTATAACTGTAGCATCAACTGCTCAGATTTATTTAAAGTAAAGTTACAAAGTATCATGCTCTGTTTTTGAAAACAAATCACCTCGTGATATTAGCGGCCCAAGAAACTTTCGCTTACTTTTCGACAAATGCCAACAAATTTGCCTTTTTGCGATTTTCGTTGCCAACAAATATGAAAAGACATTGTCCACAATTTCTCTAATATTCACGACTATTTGTAAGCAAGTCTTTTGTCAACTTTACGGCGCTGCACGTGCCGAAAAGTTGACGGTAATACTCACGGCTATTACTTCTGTTGGATGATTTTTTTTTGTTAATTTTTTTTGGCAAATGGCAAGCACAGATGTTAGATGACATTCAAAATATGAATGTCCATAATTTTTTTTTATAAGTTGTTGCTTGAAATTTACAAATTTTAAGCATTTTAAATCCACAGGAAGAAAAATTTTTGATTCAGTTCACTTAAGTTAAAGCGAAATAAAACCTTACGCATAATCTCTATGGAGCCAAAAGGGAATCCATTTCAAAGTTACCTACTCTTTTAAGAAAAAATACAGAAACTTCAAATTTAATGCGGCATGTTTATTATCATTCAAAAAACTTTCTTTGGCATTTATTTTTTGAAGAATACCTTTTTCAAATGTTGGCCGTGGCTAGTCTCAAATGGTCCATCCGTTCAGTCCATTATTCCATGACTCGTTCGAGTATTGGTAACTAACGAATGACACGTCTGGTGATTTGCTTCAAGGGCCTTACAGGAAAAGATCTTACGATGTGATGTAATACCATTTTCGTGGCCAGTCGACCGGCTCAAACCGTAAATTATCTGTTCACTGAAATATTCTCTACATAAATCCATTGATGCATACAATGTGTGGAAAGTGGCGCCGTCTTGTTGAAACCAAATGTCGCCAAGATCGCGAGCTGCAATTTCAGACATAGTATACACTATTATACTTGTACACCCAATAAATAAACATACAAAAAATCATTTTGTATTAGTCATGAATGTATTTATTTATAAAAAATTTCAACACTAAAAAAACAGCTACAAAATCAGGGACTTTTCGGATGGTCTCACTGAGACGTTCCCTTAAAAAACTCAAACCACATTTAAACCTAGGTTATATTCAGACACTCGTATGTTTGTAACTATAAATTCAAGATATTCGTTTGCGACCCCTTTCCACTCCGCCCGTTTCTAATGTATTACTATCAAAACTATTTTCAATATATTCACTCGCATCAACAAATGAAGGCATAAATTTTAACCGCTTATAGTTGAAATCTCATCCAAGCTGTTGGTCACCACATTTTTGTTGGACACATCCATTTTGCCACGACTGCTTTCGTGTTATATACACATACATACATTAACGCACGTGGATGATAATGTACTTGGGAACTCTGAATTATTCAAAGCCTTGACCAAAACATGATGCTAACAATAGTGAAGCATACGCATGGGCGTGTGTGAGCGTGAATATGCCGCTTTCTTGCATCAAATTTATTATACATTCGAAATCATATGGCATTATGCAGTTGAAATGCAACTTTCACACCATTTTAATTCGATTTTACATTTATATTATTTGTAAAAGAAATTGTGGAAACACATATTGTGCTTCAGTTGTGTTACTCGTACTCGTACTATACGCGTACACATGCTCACATATGCAGAACTGTTTTGTAATAATTTGCCACAGAGTTTAATCAGTATCCTGGGAGAGATGCAAATTACTCCCACAGCACCTTTGCACACACGATATATGTATAAAGATATATGATATTTTTTAATGTCGAGCAATTTTTGACGAATGAACATATACACTGTGTTCTTGATCAGGTGTTTCTTGAGTAACCAGTTGCAATATTTGCATACAGAAATCACTTTTTTTAGATAATATATGTTATTTGCATTTATATATATATAAGTGTGTGTTCTCAACATTTTAACTTTTTCTCATTAATTACAAACTTTTTATTTCATTACCTTTCGGCTTTACACAATTTTATACAATTTAATATGGAAAATATTTCATAGTATTAATATCTAATTCGCCTATTTGTCTTTTGAATTTCGCGGTTATGTATAAAGCACTACAGAGCTCGTATCTGGCAATACTATACATCTTTGAAAGGTCTTGACATAACCTACAAAACGACGCTAAGCATGATTAGTTTGGATATTGCGTTCAACAGTTATAGACATGTAAACATGTAACGCCGAAATTCGCGCTATTTTAAAGTTTTCCTTCGTTAAAGGCAAATCCGCTAGAGAAACGTTTTGTGAGATTAATGGGATTTTGAAGGATGATACTCAATCACTCCGAACTGTGGTGGAATGGTTTCGACGATTCAGAGCGCCTGAAACCAACACCATGGATAAGCCAGCCGGCGGAAGACCTGTGGTAATGAATACCGATCAGCAGCAAAACATTTTAAACCATTTGCAGAAGGCTGGATACACAAAAAAGCTTGATGTTTGTGTGCCGCATGATTTGACGTAAAACAAATGGATCACATACGACAATATCAAGCGAAAACGGTCACGGTCGAAGGACGGTGAATCGTACCAAACTGTGGCCAAGCCGGGATTGATGGCCAGGACGATTTTGCTATGTGTTTGGTGGCATTGGAAGGGAATCATCCACTATGAGCAGCTCCCATATGGCCAGATGCTTGATTCTATCATCTACTGCGAACAACTGGACCACTTGAAGCAGGCGATAAACGAGAAGCGTCCAGAATTGGCCGACAGGAAAGGTGTAGTATTCCACCAGGACAATGCCAGACTACACACTTGGTTGATGACTCGTCAGAAGCTACGGGAGCTCGGATGGGAGAGCCCCATATAGCCCGGTACATAGCGCCAAGTGATTACCACCTGTTCCTGTCCATGGCGAATGCCCTTGTTGGTGTAAAGTTGAACTCAAAAGGCTTGTGAAAAGTGGCTGTCCGAGTTCTTCGCAAATAAGGAAGGGGGCTTCTACGAGGGGGGTACTATGAAGTTGCCGTCTAGATAAAAACAGATTATCGAACGAAACGGCGCATATTTGAACTAAATCCGATCACTGTAACACTTTTTATAAAGCATTCAATAAAAAGCAAAAAAGCGGAGGGGAAATATTTGACAACCTTATATTTATTGACTTGCAGTTAACAAACTTACACCAACTAAATTGCAACTAAACCATTTATTACCCACTTAGTTCATAGAACGTACTTGGGAAAGTTTTCTGCTTTGCCTTACGCAGTTATTTCCGTATATTCTTTTCGTTTATTTAGAACTCTGTAGTACTTTTTATAGCTATGTAACAACTTAGCGAACAACACTTTTCACTCTCATGTAAGTACTCTTACACTTAATACCATGACCTTGCGCCACATGCAAAAATCTGGTTCGTTGCACTCTGAATGCGTCGCCAGACATGCTCATGTGATTGTGCTTTCCGGTATTTTGCATAGCGTTTAGTGTGCTCCATGCCATAGCGCCGTCTGGACCAAATCCGTTTACATATTATACGTCATAGTCTAGTTATTACAACCTAAACACGGTTGGTTGAACTTTAGTCCACTTTGAAAAATTAATGATTTCCTACAAAATTATGAATATATATGTGGTAGCAAGTGAAGATGTGTGATGTGTTATGCTCGACGTCCAATCAAAGAAGAGATTTATTTCTTATTTTGTTATGACTTAAGAGCTAGTAAGAATATAATGACAAAACTAATGAAGGATTAAAAACATATGATGTTGCTGCCTTTAGGAGTTAGGCAGAGTAGTATTTTAGGAGTATCGTGCCGAAGATTAAATTAACGCCGTAATGATCTTTCGAGGTTGCCACATATATACATATATATTCTTATATATGGTATAATAACATGGATAACTGTACTTTCTGGGAGACAGGTAAACTAAAGTACTTGGGAAGCGACAAAGTACTGAGGTCTGATCCAATGAATAGTTGAGTAGTAAGAGGTCCAAGTAATTGAAATCCTCAAAGCCTACTGTTGATTCTTACGATATTGTGTTTAACAGCAAGTTGAACTACATAGTCATATAAGTAATATATGTACATATTTATCCAAAAACTCCGCAGGTTGATTGAAACTGAATATTTTCTTATGGAATATTAAGTCACAAAGTCTAGGAAGAGTAATTTCAAATTGTTTTGGACGGGGAATGGAGTTGGCGTTGATTTAGTAGGAAAATGTCTGCTTTTGGTTTAAGTTTATAATAAGATAAAAGTTAATTCTTTAAGCCTCGAAAATTTGAATTTGGACAGATAATTTCTAACTTCGCTCATTTCCCTCATTTGGGCCTGGAAGTGAAAAGAGTGAAATTTATTAAATATCTAAATTACTACAAGCAGTGTGAAGGGTTAGGTAACCAACCGTAATTTTCTTGAGCATCAATTGGTCTCTGATACGTTCCGAGTAGGTAAAAGCAGCGCTGTTACTTCTGGTCTTCCAAAATATGTCAAAATTTCATCATCTGGAATCTAGCCTGAATCTAAATAGCTTTAAGAATTATCTTTATTATATGTAGCCTCATGTTTGCTCCATGTCATATTTCATAGTCAGTTGAGAGGTTCGACCCAGATTGCAGCTTGGGCAATGACGATAAATTGTAGTACTGAGAAAGATTCGTAAACAAGACGGAACCAATTAATTTATCTAAACTTCCCGCACAAATTAGGTTGCAGTCAATTACAACATGGTTGTGGCTGGTAAAAATTATACGGTGCAGTGAAATCTCTTTAGCATCTCCTTTCTAGTTTTGCTTCATATATCTCGGTCTGCAAGGAAGAAGTTCCGATGCCTCGCACTTTCTTTTATTTTATCACTTTTTCTCTCTAATCACAATGATTCACGTTTTTTTTGCACTTCCTATCCATATCCCTTTGGCTGTGAAACTTTAAGTTATCTATCGCGTGCAATTGCTTTCTGGGTCTTTCTCCTTCACTCTTTCCTTCTATTCCACTCTCACTGTATGTTTAACACGGCTTTCCATTTCACTTTACTATTTTGCGATATCTCATGATAATATCACGAAGTCCTGTAGTTCAAAGAAGCCTTAAACTGAATTGCTGTATGTTGTATGGTAAATATATTTAACACAGCTCTTTAACAATAAGAAAATTTAAATTTAAATTTATGGCCATCACCGGTTAAAAAATTTTACAAACTGTCATTAAAAATTTAAGTTCCCTCCATAAGTTTGGCACTTTGGCTACGATAATTGATTTCGTGGAACTGCAAAGCCAAGCAGACGACTATATTGTGTTCTTGTTTTCCTTTTAAAGCTTTTTGCCACGAATATAAAGGGCTAAAATATAAGTAAAATTGAAACCATAACCGAAGGAAAAATATGAAAAAAGTGTTGAACGACAAAATGTTGTTGGTCTGAGGATGAAAGTCGGTGAAAACTCTTAACAAGTGGAAATGGATAATATAAAGTAATTTAAAGCGTTTAAGCCAAACATAATAAATAACAATGAAAGTAAACATATTTTGCCTTACACAAAAGCGCATGAGTAAGGAATGATACTGGTGAGAAACTCTTCCAAGTGGATGGCTACCTATTAAGCAAACGGCCGTGCAAAGGGGACGACAGACTACACACGTGCCACTGCAGATTTGTATGCTTGTGTACTCATATAACGCTATGATGAGTTGTTTGCTAAAAGGCGTTAGCGAGCCATCGTGACATTGAGCCACAGGGTAATAGAGCCAGCGGACCAAGCATTTCAGTTACTCAGCTGCAGTGGCATTAAAGTGGCCCATTTCCGGTGAATAATTATGGGAGAAAAAACAATTACAGCTGCCAATTGCCATCAGACGCTGCGGCTTCAAAATGTTACCGTTACTTTCAACAATTTTCCGCACTAGGGAGCAGCAAACAGCCGGTATTTCGCTTCTCCCAATCTTCTGCTCGGTTGATGAATTTTAGCTCAGTGACATAATGCAAATCGAATTAAATAAAGGGAAACGTACTGTATACAACAAAAACTTCAACCTTGGTTGTTTACAATAAACACGATTATCGTTTCTACTTTTCACCTAATCTGTTCATATTGTCCTTACCATCATGCTGTGACATCTGTGCAAGCCACAGATGGCTTTCGTTTGGATGACGAGCGCCTAATGCGTTGTGGTTGTAGCCGCCGACAAATAATCGGGTAACAAAAAAGTTGGTGATATCAATTTGTGCTCTATAACGATGGATTTTAAGAAAAGACTTAATAAAATATCTCAAAAAATTCTTTAAAAATTTAACTACTTTTGATACATACGCTTTTCATTAGGACATCTTAACATTAATCATCCAATTTAGCTAAAACTTTTAAATTTTGTTTTAACTCATTTAAAAAGCCGGTATTTTCTCTCCAACTTCAGAATGTAGCACCATTTGAAAGATGGGGGAATAAGATCTCTTTAAGAATTTCTTTCCAGCTTTGCTTCATATAAGTATATTGATCATAAGAAAAGAAGTTCCGTTGCGGCTTGAACTCTCCTTGCTTTCTTTTTCAACGTTGTATCCTCAGTGAGTCACTTTACAAAATGCATCTGTAGAACTTTTTGAGGAAAATAGTGATGAAAAGTATTAAAAATGTTCTCCCACATATGTCAGGTCTCAATAATTGCCTCTCGCAATTCTAACTAGTTTAAGTATAATGGTTTTCATTAGGAAGTCTTTACCCCAGTGAATGGCACATTTTTACTTGAACTACACTCGCTATTTGGATTTGAAAAATATAGTTCAGAAATCACAAAGAACATTGAAATTTTGAAATACCATTGAACCAAAAATTATCGTAATCACTCCATATATGGTCCATCTTATTCATAGAATATTAGTATGACGATCTGCAATGGATAGCCCCAGAATCACCAAATCAATTGGCATATCGAAAGTGCATTGTACTAAAATTGTCGAGATAAATCCACATATTTGGGGAACCTTTAAATGTTACTGAATATTAGTATGCCTGCTTTGCGGGTGTTTTCACCTATTTTGTCGTTCTGAATTTTTCCAATATTTTTTTAAGTGTTTTAGTTTATCGTTGAATTTGGTCTATACGAGTAACAGGTAAATTGAAAATTTTCTACCTAAAGCCCATTGGTCAGAAATTGTGAGATATATGGGTTAAAAATTCATTTAAGCGTTCAAGATTTTGTTTAGATATTTATTTCGAATATAAAAAGGTGTGGGCATATGTCTGTGTTATTCATGTGCCGTAAATTTTCTTATTTAGTGTGTGATTTGGTGGCCATTTCAGATAGGCACGCATTTGCTTTGGAACATGAGTTCGTTGAAAGTGTTATCATATGCATTCCTGAGTCA